>NC_133622.1:68657566-68937400 GCF_048593235.1 Sminthopsis crassicaudata
CAGTAATGAGATTGTAAGTCCAGGTCCTATTGTAGCCCTTATATAGGCATATGTATATGTATGGAGCAGAATGTGACACACACAATTTTTTAAAATATATGAACGCACACATATGTATTGCTGTTTTTGCCTCTGTAAGTAACTTTGCCTGTAGGGATTGTTTTATTCAGTGTATTTTTTTTTCTAGCATCTAGTATATTTAGACACTAAATAAAGTCTTAAATATTTAGCTGGATGAAATGTAAAATGTAAAATATGTTAAAAATGGCTGATAATAAAAATATGTAAAATGAAACAGTTCAATTCAATGGACTCTGAAGTTTCTGCTTTATATTTATTATGTTTATGAATTATTTTCCCCAAACAAATCTCTTCTAAGAAAGATTTGTCTGGCAGTAGTCAGTCAAACATATGTGTGGTGCTAAGCACTGGAAATACAAAAAGAGGCAAAAGACAGTTTTTGCTTTCAGTTTCATGGAGAAGACAAACAAACAAATATGTACAAACTATATCCAGGATAAATAGAGTTAATCAGACTGGAGCCAGCCTCTAATTTGTGGGTGACTGAAGTAGCACAAAGCAGGCCAGAGACGGGAGAGTCAGAACACAAATAGAAGTTTAATTTCAGAGTGAGGAAAGTGTGATTTGCAAATACGAGGTCCCCTCCCCACCCCTCACCCTTCCCAAGAAGAAGAGCTTACTTAACATGCTGGACCAAAACTAGAACTTACATACAACAAATGGGCTGATTATGACATACTTAAATCACTATTCATACAGATCCTGTTGGGAGTTGGTCCACTCCAGGGGCTGAATTCTATGAGAGGTGCAGTACTTGTCGGTGACAAGGAACAGGGATTCTGAATGTGTGATGGATGATCCTAGAAGAAAGGGAGAACTGAATCCCTCCGTGAACACCTGATGTTGGTCCAAGCAACACTCTTTGCCAGAGGGGGATACCAATTGAAGTACAGACCAATTATTGTTTTGCCAAGCTCAGGGCAGAGCTTTCTTGCTGGATCTTAGCTCTGGGAAATGGGGTATTTCCAAAATATTTTGACAATAGATGATATAATCAATAGAAAGAAGGAATTAGAATTATGAAGGGTTAGGAGCTGTTTCTTGTAAAATGTAGAATTTTAGTTGGCACTTGAAGGAAGCCAGGGAAAGCAGTAAACAAAAATGAGAAAGAATATTCTAGACATGAGTTAGTCAGAGGACATGCCCAGAGCTGAGAGATGGAGTGTCTTGTTTTTGGAACCAGTGTTCCGAAATCTGGCCTTTTTGGAGGCCAATGCTACTAGATGGAAAAGTATGTGGAGATGAGTAAGATATAACAAGAGTGGAAAAGACGTGTGTATATGTGTGTTCTAGGCCGGGGCTTCTTAAACTTTTCCACTTGCAACTCCTTTTTACTCAAGAAATTTTTATATGATTCTGGGTACATAGGTATGCAAAATAGGTATAAAATAATTTATTAATAAGTCATGAATTTATTTTAAGACAATTTTGGGTATACATAATTTTATTATTTATCAAAAACAAAAACATGAAAAATGTTTGTAGTGGCAAGAACCTGGAAACTGAGTGGATGCCTGTAGAGGGTCACAGATAGTAGGGGAACTCTGGGTAAGATATAAGACCCTTTAGCCCAGAGGAAACCTGCTGAGAACATCTGGTTTGGCTCTTCATTTCCCTTTGGTGCCCACCTCCCTTCTTGAGAAATCA
Source organism: Sminthopsis crassicaudata (assembly GCF_048593235.1). Classification (NCBI taxonomy): domain Eukaryota; kingdom Metazoa; phylum Chordata; class Mammalia; order Dasyuromorphia; family Dasyuridae; genus Sminthopsis; species Sminthopsis crassicaudata. The sequence goes on from NC_133622.1 coordinate 68,659,295, forward strand.
AGGATGCCCATCAGTGGGAGAATGGATGAATAAGTCATGGTATATGAAGGTTATGGAATGTTATTGCTCTGTAAGAAATGATCAGCAGGATGAATTCAGAGAGGTTTGGAGAAACTTACATGAACGGATGCTGAGTGAAGTGAGCAGAACTAGGAGATCATTGTATACTTTAACAACAATACTGTATGATGAACAATGAGATGATTCAAATCAGTGCCACTTGTTAGTGATGGAGAGAGCCATCTACACCCAGAGAGAGAGAACCATGGCAATAGAGTGTGGAGCACAACAAAGCATTCTCTCTCTGTTATTTGCTTGCATTTGTTTTCTTCCTCAGTTTTTCTTTTTCTTCCTTCTTGATCTGATTTTTCTTGTACAGCAAGATAACTGTATACATATGTATACATGTATTGGATTTAACATATATTTTAACATATATTGGACTACCTGCCATCTGGGGGGGAGGGGAAGGAGAGGAAAATTTGGAACAGAAGGTTTTGCTAGGGTCAATGTTGAAAAATTACCCATGCATGTTTTGTGAATAAAAAGGTTTAAGAAAAAAAAAAAAAAAACCGAAAGCATGTTTGCATGCTAAATAGATGGATATACTTTTTTTTTTTTTTTTTTAACAAAGAATTAAATCTTGGTGGAACATTTAGTGTTGCCGTATTTTTCTCGAAAGGGAGTGGAAATAAATCACTCTGGTGTCTGTAGGATGGCCTGGAGTGGGTTGCCGCACCAGTTGCTATGGCAACAGTCCTGGAGTGGGATGCTACTTCTGGGAGTGGCTGTGTCAAAGGGGAGAAGGCGTGTATTTGAGAGATGTTGCAGATGACGTCAGCAAGATCTGACCACTGGTTGCAGGATGCTGGGAGGAGAGACGTAGACGAGTAAGTTACAGATAGTAAAGACTCGCCCGAGGAGGACCCGGATCGAGTGGAAGTGGCAGCGCAAAAAGAGACGCCTTAAGCTCTGCCCGCGAAATGCTTCTGACGCCCAGCACAGCCTTCTTGCATGGCTGCACCCCGCTCCTAGAGGTGAGGGCAGGGGCGCCCCTGCAGCGCGCCTGCATTTGCCTCCGCTGAGGAGGTTGGCTCCACTAGCTGGGCAAGAGGCAGGCGGTCTCCAAGGTGCTGTTGCCAAGGAGACCGCCTGAGCGTCCCCAGGATAAGAATAGAGTCCGGAGACAGACTACGCCTCTTTCCCCCAAGGCGATAGGGCAAACCCTCCACCAATAAGGGAGGAGGGGGGCGGGGCAGGGTGGGCTCCGGGACAGACTTCCGGGTCATAGGGCGCGGGGGTGAGAAGGCTGAGAGCGGCGTCGTTTCCGTCAGTAGCGGGCTGACGGCAGGGGCAACAGGAGTGGCAGCGGCGGCGGATACGGAAGCGGGGATCTCGAGTCAGTCCCAGCTTCCGCTCATTCTTCCGAGAATGTGAGGAGGCTGCACTTGTCTCTCCCGCGCCCTCAGCCCCTTTGTCCTCAGGCGTCCCGACCAACTCGGGTCTCGCGGGGTTCGGGGAGAAGGGACGCGAGACTCGGATTTCTCGTCTCTCGGGAGGGAAAAGGGCGTGAGGGGGGTGGGGTGTGTGTCGGGGCCGGAGGGCGCATGCGCCAGCTCTGCAGGCGCGCGGGACTCCACCCCTCTATAGTCCCCTGCCCAGCCAGTCACGCCTAGCCTCAGTTTCCTTATCTGTAAATGAGAGTGTTTGGACCAGGACCGTCGTGGTCTCTTCGGGGCTTTTGTCCGCCTAAAGGGCCGCGGTTGTGATGAAAGGATTCGAGTCAGAGGACATGGGTTCAAATTCTGCTTCTGTTATTGAACAATCCTGCGTCAATTAACCTGTTTTCTGTAAGGTTATGAGTTGGACGCATAGGATATTTGTGACCCTATTGTGCTTGGGGTTTCGGGAGAAAAAAAAAAAAAGGAAAAAACCCAATTCGGCTTGGGCAGCTCAGTACTGATTATCTTGTCCAATCCCCGTCATCAATGACGGGATTGAGACCAGGAGGTGATAGCCCAGATTGCGATCATCTCCAATTTAGGTTATGATTTCGTGCATAAAAAGTGCTTTCCCAAATCACGTGTGGTGGGAAGCAATAATCCAAACCAGGATTCTAATCTCATTGCGCCCCGTTTTTGGTGTCCCCGTTCGGAAGTCAAGTGTGTAGTGATCGGGCATTGACTTCCAGCATTGCATCGAATAATTTTGCTAATGAGCTCAATACGGAACGTTTTATTTAGCCCTTTATGCTGCCTCCCTCAAAGTGCCATAGACCTGTGTAAGATTTTCAGTCTGTAGTAACAGGATCAAATTTAGGTTCTGCCTCCAACAAATCCTACTTGTTTTCTTTCCTTGCCCATAAAATGGGATGTTATTTGTTTCTTTACCTGTAAAATGGGCTTTAAAATTTTTTTTTCTTTTTCTTTTTTTTTTTTTTTTAGGCTGGGGTTAAGTGATGGGCTTTTTAAAAATTTTTTCTTTTTTCTTTTTTTTGTTTTAGGCTGGGGTTAAGTGACTTGCCCAGGGTCACACGGCTAGGAAGTGTTAAGTGTCTGAGACTAGATTTGAACTCAGGTCCTTCTGAATTCAAGGCTGGTGCTCTATCCACTGGGCCACCTAGGGGCCCCAAAATGGGCTTTTTGTTTACTTCTTTATCTGTAAAATGGGATGTTTCCTTTATAAGATGGGATGTTTGTGTATTTCTTTACCTGTAAAATGGGATATTTGTGTATTTCCTTACCTGTAAAATGAGATATTTGTGTAATTTCCTTACCTGTAAAATGGGATATTTATTTCCCTACCTACAAAATATGATATTTGTTTTCCTACCTGTAAAATGGGATAATATTATACATTACATGGTGTTCTTTTCTCAGGAGATTGTGTGAAGCTTAAATTAGATTTTGTAAAGTATTATGAAAAATTTAAAGCCTTGGCAGACTGTTACTAGTATCCAGGTCATTCACTTTTAGATAGAAAATATGAACTCAACAAAAAGATTGTTGAAATTGTATACTTCGGCTAAACAATCCATTCATAAGCCCTAGTTCGTTTTTGGTTTTGGTTTTTGCTTTGTCAAGTTGATTTTCTATAGGTAGATATAAGATTTTAGAGAATTTAGGTTTTAGGGATTATCTTGTTCTCTCAAAATCACTACACTAGTGAAAAGGATAGATGGAGATTAGAGCTATGATTTCTCTGGTATAGAGTACCTGCCCAGTGAAGAAACTGGTCTTCCGTGTAGGTTCATAACTCTTCTTCAACTCAGTTTTAGTCCTAGTAAATATATATATATATATATATATATATATATATATTTTTTTTTTTTTTTTTTTTTTTTAAATAGTGATTTGCTATACGGAGAAAACTGCATCTTGTTGCCAAATTGGTACCACTTTTTTTTTTTTTTTCTTCAATGTATAAGTGTTTATATAGGTACTACCTTTGCTAGAACAAGAATTTATACTCAGGATTGAAATTTAGAATTATAGTTTACTAGTGAAGAATACAGCTGGCCTGTTATTTTTTTGAAGTTCATTTTGAGAAAAATGTTTCTAATTTATTTTTTATACTGAAAAAAATATATAATATAATATATACATATATAATATAATAATATAATTTTTAATACTGAAAAGTATATGCATATACTTCTTATATTAAACCTTTTAATTTTGTAAATGCTTAACTAAAGACAGTCACCAAGTAAGCATTTATTTGCAAAAGCAAATGATTTTGAATAGAATTTGGTTATCTAGTTAAAGTATAATTTTTATAGTCATAAAAGTTGATTTCACATTATTTATCATATTTGTTGTATTTCCCTTTCACCAGAAAATGTTTATTTCCATATGGCAGTACCTTTATGGACGTTTTTTTCGATTTTGGATGAAATGGATCTTGCGAATGATCACCAGAAAATGTGAGCTGCAGCGGATCTGTGAGGGATTTATAGGTGGAGAAAGAGCATACAAGATAGGTGAGATTTTTAAATTAAAAACCTGTAGCAAAACTGTTTAATATTCTTGCTAGATTTACTTGGCAATTGTTTAAGAGTCTTGGATTTCTCATTTGTTTCTGTGATTATAGATACACTTTGGCAAAAAAACCAAAATTCTATTTCTTTTTGTAAGTTTTCTTTCTCTTGTTCCCCTTCCCTGGATGGAAGACTATCTAGATCCAACTCTACCTCCATGCTAAGTAGCCTATTAGTCTTTGAGAGTTACATCAAAATGACTGGTATACTTAATTATAATTTAGATCTGCTTAAACAACTTTTCATCCTTAAACAATTCCACAGTGCTTGAAGACTGATTTAAATAAGATTCTAGATCTGTGGTAGAAACTAGGATTAAAATAATTGATGGAAAAGTTGTATTTACTTACAGATTTCTTTCCTTTTAAGTTTCACTTGTGACAGATAAGAAAATATCTTTAGTCCAAGATGAGATTGATCAGCTTCTTATCCCACTATAATGGATTTGGTGACGTTATAAATTCAGCCCACTATGCCTAATAGAGGAGCGAGAAAAGATGAGGGAATGGGATCTAGAGGGAGAGGACTAGCTCTTGAATTATTGGTAATCAGCTAGCTGCTCATTTTTATTTAATCCTTTGCTTATCCTGACAAAGAACCAAGTGTCTTCTTCTTAAGATGCTTCTAAAGGCATTACTAAAGGGGAGACAGAAGAGTATCTGTTAGGAAAAATCTGTATTAAAAAAAATTGTTTCATTATTTTCTTAGAATATAAGGAAACAAAAGATTCCAGGCAAATAAGATTGATGACAGTGTTTTTTCCATTGAAATTTGTTTTTCATGCTTTGGGATGGGAGTGGGAGAGAGAGAAGAAATGCTAAGAATTTTTAAAATGGCACAGCTTTTTTCATGTCTAGTGATATTGCAGTTGTCTAACCAGAAGGCTTAGTCAGGCAGTATGAAGAAGCTTTGCTTATGTTACTCGTGTTACGTTATATATTTTGATTTACTTGTTCCCTCAAATCTAGCATCTACTTAGTGGAATATAGCATGTAGCAAAAAGAATAGTCTCACTCTTATTTCCAAGGTTGACCCAGTTTATGGGCTTTAGTCTACATTTGAGTAGGTCCACATGGATTTGCTTTGATCTGGAGGCCATTGGCATTGTGTACAATTCCTGATAATGTCAGAACTTTTATGTAATTCATAGATCCTTTGTACATATTTATTTTAAGTCAGAACTCAGGCATCATTTGTGGTCTGCTATAGAAATAACTTGAAATAAACCAAAAATTTTTCCCCCTAGTTTTTAGTAATCACCCAGTTCCTTAGAGCTGGACAAGGACTGGATTTGTGTTGAAGCTACAGTGTGGTAATCTTGCTATATTCTTATCCAGTGAAACCTGCATCAGAGAGGTTTTTTTCCTCCTCTGTTCTCAATTAGATTACTTAGTGCTTATTATGGTACTTTTACAAGTTATCCTATCAAAATATTTGGTTTTGTGTTTTTTTTTAACCCATATTATATAACTGCTAAAATACTCTGATCCTAGAATTGACATTTTGACTACAATAATGTTAATAGATCTACATTTGCTAATTAAATATAGCGTTTAGATCATGTGATTTTTGTTTTTTCATTTCAGAAAATGCTTTGGCCCTCTCAAAGAATCAGGTAAGATCATATAAAAATTTGTTCAGATATTGTGCTTCAGCTTGGATTTATATTGCCTTTAAAATTCTAAGAAATTTCTAATAAATTCAGACCATGTGCTCCTTACGGTTCTGCATCTCAGGGAGGATGCTTAGTGAGGTCCAAGATAGAAGGCCATAATTTCAGCTAGTTATAGAGACTCTTGGGCTTTTAATTTAAAAGGTGTAATAGTTACTCTCTATAATAAGTTCAGGTAGGGCTTTACTTGTCATTTTATTTTTTTGGAAATACAGATCACTTTGGTAGAATAAAAAATTGTAGATTATTTTTACTACCTTTTCTTTATCATCAAAAATCTTAACAGAATTAATGGAAGAAGAGCATCATTTTTGGTGAACTGCCAAGTATTTATGCCAGAAAAAAAGTGCAAATATTGCCATGCTGTAAAGCAGGAAGCTTACTTTATTTGAATGAATTGATCCCAATAAGCTGAATAACCTGTGGTCCCCAGGACCATGCTTTGTGAGTGATTGTTACCTGGTTTAAGTATGAGCTTCTGATGACTTGCCTGAATGATTCCTATCCCTCTTCCCCCCCAATCTCACTTAAGATACACACAGCAAACCAAGTTGCCTCACAGCAAGCTTTTTTTTTTTTTTAAATTTTTCAGCATTGACCCTTGCAAAACCTTGTGCTCCAAATTTTCTCCCCCCTCCCCTCTCCTCCTCCCCCAGACAGCAAGTAATCCAATACATGTCAAACGTACAATTCTTCTATATATATTTCTACAATTATTGAAAAAGCCCTGATTTTTAAACAATTTAATAATTTTCTGCAACACAAAGTTCTAGAATCATCTATTTGATTTTGGGATCTTACAAACTAAGTGCCATGTGTTTCTATAGATTCTTCCCCCCCCCCCCCCCCCCGAAGCTGGGGTTAAGTGACTTGCCCAGGGTCACACAGCTAGGAAGTGTTAAATGTCTGAGACCAGATTTGAACTCCAGTCCTCCTGAATTCAAGGCTGGTGCTCTATCCACTGCGCCACCTAGCTGCCCCCTCTATAGATTCTTTATGACTAGCAGCAAAATAATTGAGATCTTGAGGGTTTGTGAATACATAGAAGAGGCATTATAGCATGCTGGATGGGGATCTGACTTTGAACCAAGAAGATTTGGGTTCATTTTCTGCCTCCGAGACAGACTCAAGGATCATGGATACTTCACATGTGGTTGTCCCAGACAATTCTCTCTCTTCTTTAAAATAATAACTTTATTTTTCAAAATACATACAAAGATAGCTTTCAGCACTTACCCTTGCAAGTTCCAAATTTTTCTCCCTACTTCCCCCTACTTCCCCAGGTGGCAAGTAATCCAATATATGTTAAACGTGTACAATTCCTCTACATACATTTCCACAATTATTGTGTTGCACAAGAAAAGTCACATCAAAAAGGAAAAAAAAGAGAAAGAAAAAACAAGCAAGCAAACAACAACAAAAAAGGTGAAAATCCTTTGCTTTGATCCATACTCAGTCCCCATAGTCTTTTCTCTGGATGCAGCTCTCTCCATCACAAGATCATTGGACTTGGCCCAGGCAGCTCTCCAAGGCTATAAGATACAAGAGTTCCTGAGAGGCTTCAGTGCCTGGAGTTTGAACACCAGGAATTCCCCTTCTACTTCTGTTGTCAGGTGTTTGACCTAAGAAAACAAAACAAAGCATTATTCTTCTAGATCAGTAACCACAGCTCTAGTTCTCACCCTTCAGAAGCTTTTGATCTAGAAAGACAGAACTGGCATATACACTTTTTTTTTTTTTTTTTTAATCAGAAAGCAGTTGGATGCTAGACATTTGATACTTGTCCTGTACAACAGGAGTTCAGAGAGAGTAGATTGTACCAGAATAGTTGTAGGAAGTTGGAGGGAAGTACCACTTTTAGTGGTAGCTGGACTTTGAATTAGGAAAATAACAATTGCTTTTGTTTCTTTGATATCTTTAGTGTTTTAGAGAGTTTCTTCACTGTAGCTCTGATAAGAAAGTACTAGCGAGGATTATACCTATTTTATTACTGAGGAAACAGCTCTGGGCAGGTTAAGATCCTTGGTTCTTTAACCAGATGTGCATCAAGCTGCATTCAAATCCAATATTCAAGTACTTTTGCCACCTTAACCTGCCTTTGTCTGCAGATGTTGACTTTCCTCCCTGCTCCCTCCTGATGAATGGGGGAGATTTATTTTACATTTTTGCAAGAATGGATGCCTAGGTTAGTAGACCTTTGAAATTCCAAAAGGCTGTATTTTATTTCCTATTTGAAGGGAAAGTCCCTTACCTGATTCCCCATTAATTGGATGTTATGGAAGTTACTAAACCTGAATCTCCACCCCTCTTTACATAGCCAGTCCCTATCCCAAGGAGTTTATTTTCTAGAAGGGGAGAGATGTAACTATGGAAAGCTAAGGGCAAAGAACAAAAGCTTCTTTTCAAATCTCAATGAATGGAAAGTCTGGATTATATGAGGAGATTAACAGATGAAACAATGATTAAACAATTGCTAAGTGCCAGGCATTATGCTAAGCTTATGCTAAACTTGCCAGTGCACATCTTTTGTTTATAAATTTTAATAATTTGTGACATATATTGTATTTCATTCTTAGGTACCATGAACAGTGAAATCCAATTCAAATTTTATAATTGAAATTTGAGAAAATTCTAATGGCCTTGGCTATACATTTTTGAAAAGTTTGAAAAAAAGGTTTAGCGGAGGCAGCTAGGTGGCACACTGGATAGAGCACCAGCCTTGAATTCTGGAGGACCCGAGTTCAAATGTGGTCTCAGACACTTAACACTTCCTAGCTGTGTGACCCTGGGCAAGTCACTTCCTCAGGGAAAAAGAAAAAGAAAAAAAGGTTTAGTTCTGTAACTGAACAGTAAAATTACATTTAAAATATTTAAGAACAGTTATCAATTTATTTTGGAATTACTCATTTACATATAATTTAGAAAACTATATATAATGGCAATATTTGTTGAATTGAAGATGATTATAGACTTCTTTTTGTATATGAATTGTGTCCCTAAAGAACTTCTTTTAGATGGTAGCTTGAAAATATATAAGACAATAACAATGCCATAATGGGGTCAGACTCTAGGTTCCTCTTTTATTTAGTTTAGCCTTTCTTGGACATGTTTTACTTTTATCTTGATCTACCTCTCAGATTGGAGGGGGTGAGGAGGTAAAATATGTATTACAAATTTACTACCTGTTGAGTAAAGCAGTAAATGCATTGGTTCTTAGGCACTAGTAAAAGCTTCAGTGACTCCCTTAGTGATTGCAATTGCAAGATTTTGTGGATAAATCCTCCTCAATCCTTATTTGTGACTAACCTTTGTGATTTTATGACCTTTGATCTTGGATTCTTTCAGTCTTCATATTTTATGAAGTAACTTATTTTAGTTTCAAACTACATTGCCTACTAGTCAGACTCTTGTTTTTCTTTCAAATACTGTATATCTTTTCCTTTAAGGAACTTAATGTTACTAAATGGTGGATAGGTGAGGCTCAAAAATTCACCTTTTTGAGGGGAAATAAGTATTCTAAGATTTGGAGGCAAGGTATATATATATATATATACAGAGAGAGAGAGAGAGAGAGAGAGAGAGAGAGAGAGAGAGAGAGAGAGAGAGAGAGAGAGAGAGAGAGAGAGAGAGATGGATATATTATCTGTCACTGTAGCTATTTAAATTTGTCCCCTTTTTTCCACTTACATGGTTATGAATATCAAGCCCTTATCACTTCTTACCTTGACTGTTGTAACAGATACCCTATTTCCATTCTCTCAATTATTTTACATTTACATTTTTGTATGCTTCCTATATAAATTTGAAGTTGGATGTTATTTTGTATTCCCAGGTCCTAGCACAGTGTCTTGCATATAATAGTTCTTTAATGTTTAATGATTATTGACTTGAACTGAATTAATTTAATGTCTCAAGCCCTCTTGTTCTTATATTTTAACTTATAATTGTTAACTATAAGTTTTACCTTCTTACCTTTTCTTTAAAATATTAATAGGTTTTACAAAATGCCACATCTGTCCATCACAATCAAGTAGAAGAATGTGTAGATGATATAATGAAGGAAAAGAATATTAACCCCAAAAAAGACAGAAGGTATGGAAGTTTCTTGGTTAATATCTTTTGTTTTTCTATTTACTTGTGCCTGAGTAATTAGTATCTTATGAATTATAGATGTTATATGATTGTAGAGCTACATTAGAAGTTATCTAATCTGAACTTCTTATTTTTCAGGCAAGAAAACCAAGGCATATAGATTTTAAGACCTTGCTCAAAACCACAATTATTTAGTGGTGGTCAGTCAATTCTGGTTTCCATTCACTGTTCTTCTAATCTATCCCAGGGGTTCCTTAGGGTGGATTATTAATGAGTTTCCCAAAGTAGGATTTGTCAAGAAAGGTGATGAAATTCAAAAGACAATAGTCAACAGTCACTTGTGTAATTAAAAGATGCAAAGTGCCTAAGATTTAGTACTTTGACATTGACTGTCTACAAGGTGCCATGCTTGCTAGTATGAAGGATGGGGAAGATGTAACCAGTATTTGCTTAGGACAGGCTGTCCGGAAAAAACAAACAACAAAAAAAACCACCCTATTTTGCTGGAGTGACCTGTTTATTCCACTTGCTGGGATGGACTGGTTTGGCAGTCTGGTAAAGCCTATGGACATGATGTTTTTAAGTGCATTAAGTAAAATACAGAAAGGAAACCAATTGTATTGAATTTTCTGCTTTGCATAAAAAGACTCATTACTCGTATCAGGTGCTTGGTTGACTTTCTTAAGAGGAGTGAGAATGTTTAAAGCAGCCTCAGTGTTTTGACTTGCATAACTACAACCTTAACCAAGTTGCTCTCTTTGCTGGCTATTTTCAATTTTTTTTTTCCTTTTGCCCTTCTTCACACCTTTCCTTTTATTTCCCTTCTTCTCTTATACTGTTTACTATATAGTGCTTTACATAAAACAGGTAGTGAAATGTTTATTTGAATTGAAGTCATGGAACACTAGCTTGTAGTCCAGCTTAGTACCCAATTTATAGTGAGCTTAGCTAGTGATCTTTGAGTGGTAACTTCTTTCTCTCTCATATGCATAGCTAGGGCATCTTACTAATTTTTTTTTTGGTGGTGGTTTATATGTTTCAGGTTTAAAATGCGCATGAAAACATGCTTATTGCAGATAACTGGCTATAAACAACTCTATTTGGATGTAGAAAATGTAAGGAAAAGTCCTTATGATTCTAATAACCAGCACCATGAGGAACTACTAATGAAGGTGAAATTTTATTATCTTTTTGGAATTAATGTTTGGAATTAATGAAGTCTAGAAAAGAAACTCTGTTAAAGAATCAAAATGCTTAAAGATGTATCTTTGTATTCTGAGTTTTTATACATTTCTCCTCTTTAAAATTATGTATTTCTTTAGTTATATGTCAGTGAATTTGAATTTTTAACCTATATTTTAGTGCCTATTGCTTATCATAACTAGACATATAGAAATATTCTTTAAATGTTTTCACTTTTCTTTAAAGAAAGATCCAAATGATATTTTTTTTGCTAAGCAGATCTTTTCTCATTTATATACAAAATATACATGTGAACTAGGCATTCTTTTCATTTCACTCTCAAGTATGAATGTCTTCTTTCAGAGTACTGTTGTCATAGTTGCCCTTCTGACAATTTGGGTAGTGTTATTTAGTATCAAATAATATCACAAATCTGATGAAGCATATTTGAAGATTAGGACAGTTGCATAGAAATATCTTATTTCATATTACTGAAAAACTTAATGTTTATGATTTCTGATAAGAATCTTTCTTGCAATGTTAAAATCATAGACCTCAAGGAATTTTATAGCTAGAGTTGATCTTAGAGATGATTTAATCTAGTCCAGGTGATGTCAAGCTCAAACGGATTTTACAGAAGCATCCCTGTGGGCTACATCTTGACTTAGAAAACCACATATCAGCATTAGCTATGTTATGTTTTGGTTTTATTTATTTTGTTAAGTATTTCTTGGCTGTTTTTTAATCTGGTTCCTGTACTCAGGGGTATCCTTATTCAGGAGCACAAACCATTATTTGGGACCACTGATTTTGCAGATGAGGAAATTGAGGTTTGCAGAGACTTTGACTCACCAAGGGTTTTCTATCCAAATAGTTCGCAGAGTTGGAATTAGAACTTAAGATCTCCTAACTCTAAATCCAGTGTTCTTTCTAATTTATCATGATATATGGTGATTGCCATTTCTTCTTCAGTGTGAGTGGATTTGATTCCTATTTCTTTTCCTGTTTAGAGTCATTTATTCACAGAGAATCATCAAGAACCATGTATAAGTAAAAAGAAAGAAATCTTAAACCTTCTACTTTGCATAAAGTTGGCTTGAAATTTGAGGACTAAATTGGAAACATTTCTGTAGTACATAGACTTAAAAATAGACGAGTTTTGTGTGGGATAGCATAATAGCTGGGGATAGGGGTGAGGAACCTGCATCTGTCTATCTATGCCCCATTTCTTGTTCTGTCCATCCTGCCTTTAAACAATTCTACTCATTAGCTGACCCAGTTGAATTAATTTTTATCCTTTTCAGCAAAAATATAATTCATTCCAACCCATACTGATATAGCTTTGTTTATTTTAATAATAGTTTTATATTTTCAAAACACATGCATGGATAGTTTTCTATATTCACCCTTGCAAAACCTTGTGTTCCAAATTTTTTCTCCCTCAGCTTCCCTACCCCTTTTCTAGACAGCAAGTAATTCAGTATAGGTTAAACTATATTCTTCTAAGAATATTTCTACATTTATTATGCTGCACAAAAAAAAAAAAATCAGATTAAAAAGAAAAAATGAGAAAGAAAACAAAAAGCAAGAAAACCACAACAAAAAAGGTGAAAATGCTACATTGTGATCCATAATCAATCCCCAAAGCTTTCTCTCTGGGAGTAGATGGCTCATTTCATCACAAGACCATTGGAACTGGTCTGCATCATTTCATTGTTGAAAAGAGCCATGTCGATCACAGTTGATCATCACATAACCTTGTTGTTGCCATGTACACTTAGCATCAGTTCATGTAAGTCTCTCCAGGCCTCTCTGAAATCATCCTACTACTGATTTCTTATAGAGCAATAATGTTCCATAACATTTATATTCCATAATTTACTCAACCATTCTCCATTTGGTGGGCATCCACTCAGTTTCCAGTTTCTTGCCACTATAAAAAGGATTGCCATAAACATTTTTGAACATGTGGATCCTTCTCCCTCCTTTATCATTTCCATGGGATACAGAACCAGTAGAAACACTGCTGGAACAAAGAGTATGCACATTTTGATAGCCCATTGGGCATAGTTCCAAACTGTTTTCCAGAATGTTTGGATCCGTTCACAGTTCCACCAATAATCTATCAGTGTCCCAGTTTTCCTGCATCCCCTTCAACATTCATCATTATCTTTTCCTGTCACCTTAGCCAATCTAGATGTATCTCAGAGTTGTCTTTATTTGCTTTTCTCTGGTCATTAGCGAAATGGTTTTAATTTCTTCACCTGAAAATTGTCTCTTCATATCCTTTTGACAATTTATCAATTGGAGAATGGCTTGTATTTGGTGTGGTATTGTATTTGTGTCACTTCTCTATATATTTTAAAAATGAGGCCTTTCTGATGTATCTTTAGCTCTGAGATGGTGTTCCCAGGGATGGAAGAGCAGGGATGGCTAGAGCTCATCCCTTGCTAGTTCAGTGAGTACCCAAATTATAGAGAGTTTATCAACTTCCTTTCTTTCCCTATCCCAGAATAGCATTCAGATTAGCCTATGACTTTTCCATTCCTGTGTGCCCTCAATCAGAGTCATCTGCTGGAAGCTTACTACAAAAATCTCTACTTAAGATGGGAGCATAGTTGTATTACTTGATAGGAAAGGGAAGGTGTAAGGTGAACAGTCAGGGAAACTTGTGGACCATATAAAAAGTTCAGGGACACATGTGCTCCACAGATCCAGAGATTTTTTTTATTTTTTTATTTTTTTAACCAGTGTTCTAAATCAGGGCCAAAAGTTTCAGTTTTCGCTGAAATAGTAAAAGATTGTACGCATGAGGAATAAGGTTTTTTTTTTTTCCTAAATAAAAAAAGATGTCTTGATTTTGTAAATGAAATGAAAAAAACTAATTTGTAACTTTTATGTTTTAATTGGATTTATTATCTGTCTTGCTTATTTTTGCCTTGTTTGGTCTTTATATGAGGCTCGCTAGAATAGAGTAGAAAAAAGCCTGATTCTATTCTGTGTAATGTCTATTTTGGGGATTCAGTTTTTTTGTTTGTTTGTTTGTTTAAGTTTAGTTTAATAGCTGCCAATGTGCTACTGCTTTGTTTTGTTTTGTTTTTTTGTGATATTATCACTGATCCCAGCCTTTTCTTCCTCCTAATTAAGAATTAGAATGACTTTAATCTTCTCTATAAACTGCTTAAATCTTTTCCAAGGTATCAAATGTTGTGAAAGGAAAAAATGGCTAATACAGAATTTTGACACAGGCTGTGCTTGAACTAATTCCTTTAGTACAAAAGCTTTTAATCTTCTTTGTGACATGGGTCTTTGGGTTGTCTGGTGAAACCTAAGGACTTATCATCAGAATCATGTTTTTAAATGCATAAAATATAACAGGGTTACAAATAAATTAATTGTATTTAAATATAGTTATCAAAATGTTAGGTTTCCCAGATCCCAGTTTGAGAACCTCTGCTCTAGTGTATGTGCTACAACTGATTCTTTAGTGTATTTTTTTTTTGTATTATTTATTACTTTTTCAAGATCATCCATTCATTTCTTTAGTTTATTTCACTTGGAATAATCAGTAAGGAAAAGTACAATTATTAATCAGATTTAAAGTCAGTATTATACTATGTCTCAGAAGGGTAATATGAAAGTTTAAATCCATCTCAAATGCTACTAAGAAAATTTCTACTTGTGACCTGAAGCAAGCAAATAAAAAAAAAAAACAACTTGACAATATATAACTTGAAATTTTAAATTAGATTACTATTGAGGGTAAGGGGTTGGTAACTTAAGAACTTTTATATTATTTATAATATGAAAGCATATTTGTTCAGCTTTGGAGTCTGCTGATGCCTAATGAAAAACTGAAGGCTAGAATCACCAAGCAGTGGTGTGACATTGGTTTCCAAGGTGATGATCCCAAAACAGACTTCAGAGGCATGGGCTTGCTGGGATTAGTCAATCTTGTGTAAGTGAAAATATATGCTTTTCTTTCTTTTAGAAATAAAGTTGTGTATGTCAGGAATTTTATTCAATTTTAAGTTTATGTTCCAAGTTATATCTATATTTCATAAGTTTCTGCTCAGCCAGCAGCATTTGTTTGTGTGCTGGACAAAGCATGAGAACAATTGAAATGTACTTTGTGTATTTTTATTTGTCAATACCATTCCTTTCCCTACTTTTTGATGGCTCTCTTCTAGAATCTTCCAGAGAAATAAATATATTTTTGTATTAAGTTTCTATCTCAGTTCCTGGCATGCATGTATTGCCTCTGAGCTTTCTGATTACCATTTGAAAAATGAAGCCACTTTAAGGTAATGGAAATTGTTATCCCTTGTTGTTAGATATTACGTGGTTTGGTGGAAAGAACATCTTTTATCAAAGAACTGGTTATTGGGGGGATCTGTGTTCTAGTTTCTACACTGTGGACCATCTAGCTGGTCCTTAGTTTTCTTCTTTAAAATAGGAAGGTTGAGTTAAGTGATGCCTGAGGTCTCTTCCCAGTTCCAGTTCTTTGGTTCCCCTTGCTCTTCATTATCTGATTAAATTCTAGACTTGTCCCTTGCTTGGAACTATGTCTCCTCTCACTCAGGTTTTCTTTCTGCTTGTGGGCCACAATTTCCGGTACTAGTTCTATGGATTCTTGGCCTGAGAAAGAACATCAAACCCCTAGAGACTCTGTTAGACAGTTGCAGATATGTGAATTTATCACTCATTAGTTACAATAGAGATAAGGAAGGAATAAAGAAAATAATGCAGAAAAGGAATGGTGGGAACTGTTTGAAATTTCAATTTAATTTCAAATTAAATCCTAGTCCCACTGTCCTGTCAATGATATTATTTATCTTGCTGAACTTCAGCTCTATTTTTTCCACTCTGACCCTTTAAAAAGGAAGGCAAAGGAAAGGAAGAAACACATTCTAGGCAGGGGGACAGCTCATTGTTTTTGTTGTTGTTCAGCTACTTTTTGTCTAGTTCTACCTTTGATATACAAGGTAGGAAACTAAAACTAAGATGGGCTATTAGAAACATCATGGTATTCAGTTGTCTTTTGACTCTGTGAGCATGCCATTAAAGGAAAACAGGCTTGCTAAGATAGAGCAGAATAAGATTAGATGTAAGGAAGAGCTCATGGACAGGTTTCCTTACAGAGGAAAGCTAAGTTAGCTTTTCCAACAGAGAGCTTTAAAGCTTCAAGAATAAGGTAACTTGGCTAGATGCCGTCATTTTTTAGGTGATTGAGCTACAGTTCTGCCAACAGGAAATATTCTGGTGGTCATTTTTTTGATATTTCAAAGAAGGATATGATGATGTGTTTATGATATTGTATTGAGATTATATTGACAATAACATTTTTAGGTGTTTTTGAAGTACTTGTTGAATGTGGTATTTTACATTTCATTGTTTTTTATTTTTAAAATCATTTTAGGTATTTCAGTGAAAATTATACCAATGAAGCTCATCAGGTTCTAAGTCATTCAAATCATCCAACTTTGGGGTAAGCCCAGATGTATATAAAAAAAAAAATCATAGTGAATTTTAAATTTTAGTAATTCATTTAGAAATTGAAAAGATACTTCTGGTATTGTTTAAAATGTGTTTGTTTTAGTGCAGATTTCAATAAGAAATTAGTAAAAGAGATTACTAATACATGGCAATTTTGGGGGCAGTAAATGCTAACAGAAAATACTGATGGTATTTCATTATATTTGGAATTTATTTCCTAACTTACAGTACTATCTTGGTAGAGACTTTCATAGCAAGTATTATAATTTGAAATACAATTTTGTTTTACAAAGTCAGAACTTTATTTTTCACTCAGGTTACATTAAAAAAAAGTTACGCTATTGTAACTTTATATATAAAGACTCAGATTTTTATGCGCATGAAATCTTACACAATTCTGGTATTAGAAAAATTTTCACTCAGTGGTACATATATATATACACATATGGTGTTGCAGAAGTGAAAATATTCCTTTATTTCAGTAGTATTCCTAAATTTCTCATAATTAATTTAGCATTAAAGAATTCTTTATATTATTTGTGCTTGGAGCTTTCCAGGAAAAAAAAAAAAAGTAACCCCTCCAGTAAGAGACAATGCATTTTTAAGCTGCATTGAGTAGTTAAATGAATAAAGAATAACATTATGGGGGAGAAAATAGACTTTGTATAAGATCAGTATTGTATTAGGGGGAATTTTTGATAATCCTCTAAGTCTTTTTATTTCATTAAACATTTGGCTAGTCATATAATTGTTAATGTTTGTATTATTGCAGATATTTCTATGCAATTGTTGGGATCAATCTAACAGAAATGGCTTATAGTTTATTGAAGAGTAATGCTTTGAAATTTCATTTCTATAATTCTGTTCCTGGTAGTCCAACAATGGAACACTTTCATCAATTTTATTGTAAGTATTTAGAATAAGTTACAATTATGTGATGTTTATTATTCATTTGGATTGATCAAACCTTTAGGAAGGCATTGAAAGAAATAATGCATACCAGTATTCATCTGCTAAGTGAGTGTTTCTTATCTATATGAGACTGAAAGGTTGATGATAACTTTGGCAAAAATGGAAGTTTCAAAGAGGAAAGTGTTTTGGAGAAAGATAATGGTTCAATTTTGGTCATGTTTTGTCATATTTCTTCAGGATATCCATTTTAAAATCCAATAGGCAATTGTGATGAAACCTTGAAGGTCAGGAAGGAGATTAGGGCTAGATGTATAGATCTGCTAATCATTTGCATAAAGATGATGGTGAAACCCTTGAGAGCTTAATAAGATTATCAAGAAACAAAAAGAAGTATAGAGGAAGAAGGGAGGAAAGCCTTTAATAAAACTTTAGAAAACTATAGTTAGGGAATATGATTGTATATTAAGTCAGTAAAGGAGACTGAGAAAAAGTGATTAGACAGTTGGAAGGCAAACTAGGAAAGATGTGTTAGCAAAGCTTAGAAAGGCAAGGATATTTGGGAAGAGAGGGTGATCTCCAGCGTCAGATACTGCACATAGAATAAGAAGTATTGGATTGAAAATGACCGGCAAATTTGGCAATTAAGAGATCATTAGTAATTGTGGTAAGAGCAGTTTCAGTTGAATATTGACATTGGAATCCAAATTGCATAGAATTGAGTAAGGGTGTAGAGAGAGTATAGGCAGTTAGTGTAAATGGATTTTTCTTTTTAAAAAATATTTCATTTCCCCTCAATTACATGTAAAGACAATTGTCAACATTTAGGTTTTTTTTTAAAATTTAAGTTTGGGGGAATAGTAGATATGAGAGCTTGAGAAGGGTTTTGAATAGCTTTTATGGGAAGTGAAATGGGAAATCATTTAGGAAGGAAGGTTTGTAATAGGGGCCCCACTGAAGCTATATATAGTGGGAATATCAAATATTTATGGTGAGCACAATTGTAAGACCTCAGTAGGAGAAGAAGGGTCAGAGAGTGGGAGAAATCTGAGCTGAGGTTCAGCAAGATAAATAAGTACATTGACAGGACAGTGGGACCGAGATTTAAGAGCTGAGAACAACCTGGAGCTGACATTGTTGACCTTGTATTTTGGGATTGGAAAGGAAGGAACATAAAGTCAGATAGGAGTCAGGACCTGGAAAATCCTCAATGGTGAAGGTAGCAGAGAGTCTTGGTGGTGAATTGCAGGTTGGGGAGGAGTGAGGCAGGGAGAGAAAGAGAATGGGAAATGTTAGAAATTTTTTTTAATAGGGAAGAAGAATGTTTATGGGTAATGGTTCAATCTAGTATGTATCCATTCTTCTGTGGCTGAGTAGGAGTGAAGGAATAGGTCATGGGAGTTAAGGAGGTCAAGGAATTGGGAGGTTGGAGACTTTGAGAGAAAATCTAAATAGTTCTCTGTTTAAAATATATGTTTATATATGTATAGTTTGATAATGAACCAGGTGCAGAGCTCCTTGAGAAAGAAGGGAGCATAATTTGGGAGTTCAATATACTTATATACTTCAGAATTCATACTGAATGTGAATTTGATTAAGGAGCCTTCAGAATAGGAAAGGTTGGTGAGTGAAGACTATAAAGGAGAATCTGGGAATGACAGTGGAGAGCAAAAGATATTCTGACTCCCCCAGCAGAACCAAGTATGTCGGGTGTAAGAGAAGGAGCAGCCAATGTTGGAGAGGAGAGGTGGAGATGAAGTATTGTCATTGGGGAATCCAAATCTTGCTGAGAACTAAGAAATGGGAAGAGTGGGGAAGACAAAGGTCCTATAGTACACATCGCACAGATAGGTTTGGAACCCTCCAGCCTTCTCCAGCAGATTTCACTCTCAGAAATTCCCTACC
Source organism: Sminthopsis crassicaudata (assembly GCF_048593235.1). Lineage (NCBI taxonomy): Eukaryota > Metazoa > Chordata > Mammalia > Dasyuromorphia > Dasyuridae > Sminthopsis > Sminthopsis crassicaudata. The sequence goes on from NC_133622.1 coordinate 68,678,590, forward strand.
TCTCTCTCTTGAATCTTTACCCTCTCTTGGATAGGGTGAGATTTTTTTCATATATAATATAAAATTGTCTGTGTAGTGCAGTAGATTAATGAAAAGATATAATCTTTTTTTAAAGTAGCTTTTTATTTACAAGATATATGCATGGGTAATTTTACAGCACTCACATTTGCCAAGCCTTTTGCTCCAATTTTTCCTCTCCTTCCCTCTACCCACCTCCCCCAGATGGCAGGTTGACCATTACATGTTAAATATGTTAAAGTGTAATTAAATACAATATATGTATACATGTCCAAACAGTTGTTTTGCTGTACAAAAAGAATCAGACTTTGAAATAGTATACAATTAGCCTGTGAAAGAAATAAAAAATGCAGGTGGACAAAAATAGAGGGATTGGGAATTCTATGTAGTGGTTCATAGTCATCTCCCAGAGTTCTTTCGCTGGGTGTAGCTGGTTCAGTTCATTACTGCTCCATTGGAACTGATTTGGTTCATCTCATTGTTGAAGAGGGCCATGTCCATCAGAATTGATCATCATATAGAATTGTTGTTGATGTATATAATGATCTTTTGGTCCTGTTCATTTCACTCAGCATCAGTTCATGTAAGTCTCTCCAGGCTTTTCTGAAATCATCCTGTTGGTCATTTCTTACAGAACAATAATATTCCATAATATTCATATTCCACAATTTATTCAGCCATTCTCCAATTGATGGGCATCCACTCAGTTTCCAGTTTCTGGCCACTACAAAGAGGGCTACCACAAACATTTTGGCACATACAGGGCCCTTTCCCTTCTTTAAGATTTCTTTGGATATAAGCTCAGTAGTAACACTGCTGGATCAAAGGGTATGCACAGTTTGATAACTTTTTGGGCATAGTTCCAAATTGCTCTCCAGAATGGCTGGATGTATTCACAGTTTCACCAACAATGTATCAGTGTCCCTGTTTTCCCATATCCCCTTCAACATTCTGCATTATTGAAAAGATATAATCTTATAAAATAAATTTTGGAAAGACTCACTTTGAAGCAAACCTATTCTTGGTTTTAGGGAAAACTCAAACAGTAGTTAAGGAGATTTTAGGTTTGCTGAAACCTCAATTTTATGAAAAGTTGTTGGCTTTTCATTTCAGGTAATTTCCATTTGTCTCTCCTTGAGTAAAGAAGGCCTCATAATTTTTTTCTGGGGCTGAGGAAAGTAAAGAGAGTTAAAGTAGGGTAATGTGGGAGTGATGATAGTAATACTTTAAAGAAAAAAATTTAAATTTAATTTAATGGAATTTAAAAGTTTGAAATACATGTTATTGGTTGATTGATTTACTAATATCCTAATTTTTTTTTTTTTTTTTTAATCACAGGTTATCTCTTCTATGAGTTTGACAGATTTTGGTTTGAAGAAAAGCCAGAAAGCATTATGTATTTCAACCAGTATAGAGAAAAGTTTCATGAAAAAATTAAGAGACTTCTGTTGGATTACAGAGTTCTACTTACCTTAAAGATATGAACAGTCCTGTATATCTTCTGATTCCTACCACGTTTTGCACACAAAATTGAATTTCTATGTTGTAATGGAATTTCTCTGACCAATTTCACTTGAAACTTTAATGATGTAACTTTTTATACATAATTTCTTACAAAAAATTTCAGAAATCCTCTTTAAGTAAGCTAGTGGACAATCAGTGTGTGTTTACAATTATCTATACACTGCACTCCAAAGGTAAGTTGCCCTTCCAAAGATCTCCTCTTTAGGATCATGTGATCTATAGCTGGGGACTTGGGACTTAGCCCTTTTGGCCAAGAAGCATAAATCAGGTATTTGTACAACAGCAGGTTGATTACCTTGTAAAAATCACTACTTTTCCCCTTATGCTGAAGAGTGTCAGGTAGGTAGTAACATGAAAGTCTTTTTAGGATTTTTTTTAGAAGTTTATATTCCTATTCCTATCCTCATTTTATTTTTGTTGGTGATAAGTCAGCCAAGGCAGTGGGATGGGTTGTTTGTTACTATTAGTTTTCCATTATATTCCAGAAGGTGTCATTTTTGGAAGCAAAAAGGACACATAGTTATCTGAGAATTAAAAATCATTTCTAACTTGGCTTCATGATAGCTGAGTTCATAAAATATTCTTCAGAATAAAAGCAATTGGTATTTGTAAGATTTTTCCCTCTACACACACTTGAGAATATGATTTGTTACTTTGCTTGTATCTCAAAAGGATTTTCTGATCTTCAGAATCTGATTAATCCATAAATCATGAGTTACATAGTCTTTGTAGGGTTTTTTTTTTTCATGGCCCCTCCTTTTTGTATGTGTGCTGTAACTTATTGTCAAGAAAAATCTTACTCATTTTATGTGAAAATAACCCCAAACTATACTTGAGACTTAAATGAGGGATAACAGCTTCATATTTTTGGAGACTTAAAGTCTCCAATTTAAAAGGCCCAATTCATGTAGATTAATGTGAAAATTGTGCTCTGTGGCTTAGTTTCATTTTTAGACTCTTTTCGTCAAAATATGGGAGATGCAGCCATTAAGAATAATCTCGTAAATAAAAACTCTGTATGGTAGCTTACTACAGTGAGGACTACAGAGATTGTTCAGGCGTTTCAGCCTTGCTGCTGCTTCTATTTTTTTTTTTTTTTTTTTTAAGTTTAATTGGAACAGTGTCAATTGTACAGTGTGTGTTTGTGCAAGCTTTCTTGGTTGTGTATTTTGATTCTGTAGTAGAGTTTGGTGCTTGTGCATCCTTTCTTTGTTGTTACTGAGCTTGGATTGTTCGTGTCAGTCTTCAGAGATTCCAGGTGCATTCTGGTTGGGCTTCAGGCTAATGCAACTATCCTGGGTTCTTTCTTCTCTTGGTAAAAGCAGATTTCTTGGAGTATATGAAGAAACCATCTGTTTGGAGTTTCTCTAATCTTATTTCAGAATCTTTGATAGTTGAAGCCAAAGTTTGCACAGGACATACCATGTTATCTAATTTTTTAACAATCTCAATTCTAAATCCTTTCATCTTTTTCAAGATGCCATTCTCAGATGAATAATCTTCATATCTCCTTGTTGGTTTTCTCCTGTGATCTAAATCCTCAGAGATTGACTCTTCAAACGGCTCGTCCTCTTCTCTGTTAGAGAAAATGTTTTTAGCATTCTTCCTTCCTGAAGACTCTCTAGGGATGTTGCAGGTTTCCATATTCTGGTTGTCAAGACTGAGAAGAGGGAGCTGTTGTTTCAAAGGATAGAATGGTGCAAGGGCAGGAGCTTATTGAGATTATGTGTGAGGGACATCCTGGATAGTCTGTGAGTTTACTCTTTTTTAATCAAATATATCTGATGCTGACTCGAGGGACTCCTCTCTTTATACCTTGATCCCATAGTGGCTTTCCCAGTTTCAGAAGTTATTCTACATGATTTGAATATATTCCATTATTCATTGGTAAATGTTGCTTGTCCTTTCTTCTTGGGCTTCTCTTAACATAGAGACTCTGGAATCCCTCCAGGTGTAGGCCTGTCCTGAAGATGATTTTTTTATGGTTGAGTTGGTTTCTCAGCGTGCTATAAATGCTGTGAGTGCTAATTTGGGAATGCTGATGATGTAATTTGTGTAGTGTCAGGGTGTCGTAGCCTTAGCATATGGGAACCATTGAGGGTCCAACTGTCTCTTCTAAGTGCTGCTGGGCATCTCTGAATTTTGGTATCTTACCAATCACTCCAGGAATTAAAATGAATGTATGATCAAATTCTTTAAGGAAGGAGATGATTGCAACTGGAATAGTAATTTGGGCTTCTTTTGCAGTCATATATCTCTGCCATTAATGGACCTGAAGGACTAACCATTTATATTGACAGGATTGAAATCATTGCTAAACGACACCAAATATGAGTTGATATAGTCACAACATATGTGGATGTGTAAAATTGTATATAATTAACATTCTTGATGTTAAATCCATCTGCAGCCCTAAATTCTTTATAATGCTTTTCTACAGTTCTAATATATGAATTGTCTCTAGAATCTCTAAACAATGTTACTAATATATGCACTACAGCATGATTGAGACCTAGGCGGTGTGCAGCAGCAACCGGAACAAGGCTTGTTAGAATATTACCAGTGTCATGATCCTTAGATCTCCAGGGAATGGGATCACCATTGGGCATGTGCAGATAATCAAGAATCTCGAAATGTTTTCTGAATGCTGGAATAATACTATACACGATCGACGTACAAATGGTCGTCATAAAGTGGCATCATCTGATGTCATTATTGTATAATAGGAGAAGAGCAGGTACATGACCTTTGGTTGAGGGTAGAGCTCTATTTGTCAGCCATCAGTAGGGAGATTATTAGCCAATTCCATGCTTGATGAGCCTGCAGACATGACTGGTTTCAGAAGGTTAAATCATGTTAAATAACCAGTTAGATCCTCACCTTTGCTTCTTGTCCATTTCATGAAAGAGCAGCTGCCATGCCAAGGTCTTTGTGGGGGAGATAATTTAAATGTCATTTACTTTAGAGGGAAATTCTCTTAGTCCTCTCTAAATATTTCACTCTTTTGTGATCACAATAACTAAGGCTAGAGGGCTTGGAAAATAGGAAATTTATCTGTTTATTTAGTACTCCTTTATAATACTATGAAAGCCGGCTTATTATGAGCTTGGTTTATTTTGAAGTACATTAGCACTTTTTTTTTTTTCATAGGGTACATGAAAATTGTTTATTCTTTTCTTTCTCTGACATATCAAGAAATGAAGCTTTCAAATATTTGTTCTTTCATATCTGTTTACAAATCTCTCTTTATGCTTGCCTTAGAGAGAGTTAATAGTAACTGGATTGGAAAGTAACAGATGCAACATAAATATCACACACATTTCACTGTGCATTCAACAAAGTAACTATTTTCTTACTTAGATATATATAATTATTTTTTTAATTTGATAAAATTCTATTCTGATAGATGCAAAAATCACACCGTTAAGAATACTTAGAGTTGATTTTCTGTTAGGAAATAAAATCACTTGTTGGAAAGAAATTTCACTATTTTCAAAGAATTGCAGTGATAACAAAAACTGCTAAGCTAGAAATCCAAAATACAAACACAACAGGGTTCTAAAAAGAAGCATAGACAAAAAGAATAATTTCAGTATAACTCAGAGGAGATGTTGAATATGTACTTTGTGGGAAAACAACCGTCATTTTTTTTCAGTTCTCATGGTGAAATTTGCATATACTCATTTTAATCTTTTAACTTGCTTCGTGCTCTGCCAGTATACTTACTGAAAAGAAAAGGTTATTGAAGTAGGGAAGGGTACATTTTGTGTAAACAGAAATTTTCTCTTTATGACTGATTTCTTCAGTTTACCTCCGGGCTGTATTACAACACAGTAAGGATTTTTTTTCCCATCATAAAATAATTAAATTGCCATTTAATTGAGTATAATTGGTCTAAATCAAGAATTGTAAAAATTCACTAGATCAGAAGTCTCTCCAAGGAAGGCTTCGAACTTATAAAATGCAAACTGAATATTCTAAATGTACATGTGTGATGGTGGCATCAGATAAAAACTGAGTCTACTTATATGCATTTTCTGATTTATAATGAAACCTTTCTTCCTGCCTTCTCTTGATTTTCAGTATATGTAAAGTAGAATTTTATGCTGTTTTTATACCAATGTTTGTCTATAAGAATGACTAATGCCAAAGTAGTCTAGATATATGATTGTAGTAGCAGGGCAATTAATTACACGTACTGGTTTAGAGCGTCAAAAAACAAATGAATCGTTGCTTTAAAAATTTTTTGTGTCAAGTTGAATGGCATTTACCAGTGGCAAGAATATTCTGCAAATGTAGTTTTTGGGATTGTATAGTGTATATGTTCTGAAAGACAATCTTCGAACAAATGGGCAAAATTTGGACATTATTTCCTGACTTTTTTTTCTGGAGTTACATTGTTAATCTCAGTACTGGCCTCTTTGCTTATAGTGATGTGATCTTACTTGATAAAAAAACATTCACTACTATCATTTTTAAGATAATTTGGAAAATGGAATAATTTCTTGAAAATATCCCTGTTCTGATTATCTTCAACTTAAAATACTTTGAATTTTAACTTATTTCTCATTAAAATATATGAACTCTTTAAAACTATTTTATTCTAACTGTTCATATGAATTGTTGCTATTATTTTCACCTTCCAAAAAAGCTCCAAGCAACACTAAATAGACATAACTATGAGATATATTTGAAAGAAAGTGCATTTGCATGAATATTAATGTCATTGTAGTAGGGTAAAACTCTCAGAATGTGGTATAGGATTTTTTGGTTAAATAGTTAGGGTTAGAGAATTGAAGAATAGAATATTACCTTTGAGAAATATTGAATGGGCACTAATTAAATATTGTTAACAGTTCTAATTCAAGTGTTGTGATTCTAGAGTTATGTTTGGGCCGTTCTAATTTTTCACTCTTCTCCAAGTAAATTTGTGGAGGTTAAAGTTTCATTGACTCGACACATCTCTTTACACAAAAATTTTATTAGGAAGATTCATTAAAGGCATTCTTAAAATTGGAGACAAGTTACAACTTGAACTTCTATGGAGAAAAAGGGGAAAAAAAAAGAATCCCAGATTGGGATTCTTAATTGTGGAGCTCCAGTGTTGCTACATAATGCTGATATGAATTATGTAATGCTGAGATGAATCTGTTTTTTTCCTTCCAAGCAGTGAACTCCCCAAAATAATGAAGTCCCTCTTTCCCTTCAAAGAATCCATACTATAACCTCTAAGGAATTGTGTGGGAGTTTTGGATGGAAGATGGGACAGCTGCCCACCTTAACACAATGTAAGAGCAGTGCTGTAAGTTGTGCCGTGTTGTTTTTGTTTGGAATGTGTCAGTGGAGCAAATAAAAGCCACTCTGTTCAAGAGTACTTGGTTAATAATTGAACAACCAGGACTGGCGTGTCCTGTTCCTCTTCCTCCTTTCCCCGCCCCTAGGTGTCAGTGCAGAGCTCAGGTCTACCTTGGTACTTCTTGCCCCAGGTACCTTGGTATTTCTTGGAGAGGCATTTGCACACCTCCTTCCTGTACCTTTCCCCCCTTCTGGCAGTCTTCTATTCAGTTATTTGCACTTAATGTAAAGTGTTAGATGAATTTATTTGTTTACAACATTTGCGTTGTTGGCTCAGCTGGAATACAGAAAGTAAATTACTTGAGTCACAAAAATCTTAAAAAGTCTGAATATTTTAATTCATTAGTTCAAAGACTACTTCAAACCCATGAGGAAAGGAAGGAGTAATAATATCTTCTTAGCATTCAGAGAGGATAATAGCAGTTCATATTTATTAAGCAAGTTTTTTCCAGGGCTGTTAGATCATAGCAGGGAGTAGGGAGCAAGGAACAGATGGGGTATTGGACTTGGAGATGGGAAGCTCTGGGTTAGAATCCTGCCTTGGACATGATAATCTGTGATCCTGGGTCAGGCTTTTAACTTCTCAGCCTCAGTCTCCTTAAATGGCAGAGTGGGGATAAGAACATCACGTGGGTTCTAGAGTTTTGGGAGAGAATAAAGGCGATGATGTGTCTTAATTATTTCACCAATATGACAGTATTGTGCAAAAGTTAGTTAGTTTTGAGGCTGCTCTTACAAACATGGCTTAGTATGGTAGAGGCAAGCCTCAGATTTCTGAGTGTTAAGGGCCTCATGCCCTCAAGGCACCCCACAGTGCTCTGGGATGCACTTGTGCTTTATTGGAGGATGGAATTTCCTCCCTGGGAACTCTCTACAACATTGAAGTACATCCAGACAAAAGAGGAAAAGGTCCCAGCACTCCAGCCCCAAGTTATTTGTTTAGCTTTTGTTTTTTTAAACTCTGAACCCAGTGAGCTCTTTTTATTATATATATTAGATATATGTAATTATTATATAATTATAACATATATTATTATAAAAGATACATTATATCTTTTTATTAAACATTATATATTTTGTATATAATATAATGTATTATATTAAATATAATATTATTTATTATATATCTATATCTATTTTTAGTATCCAAACTCCAAATTGGAAGGAAGCTTAGGTTCATCTAGTTCATTTCAACTGAAGATTCTTTGTACAGTGATCCCAATAAGTGTTCATTTAACAACCTTCACTTCGTGTCTTTATAAGGGGGAGTGTATTACCTTCTAAGTTGGATAGTTTTGTGAGGAGCATTTTCCTCACATCTAATGTAAAACAGTCTCTGACCATGTGTTTGCTCCCTTGTTCAACCTTTTGGTGCCAAATAGAACAAGTCAAATCCGCTTCTGCACAATAGAATCACAGACATTGACTTTCAGAAGGGATCTCCGAGGCCATCCTATGCAAATCTTCTCTACCACACCTAACAAATAGTCATCCAGCTCTTCTTGAAGATATTCAAAGACAGGGATATGTACCTAGAGTCAGCCCTCCTTCCACTTCTTGGACAACCTTAATTATCAGGAAGTTTTTCCTGATGTCAAGCCTAAATTTGCCTCTTTGTAACTTCTCTCTCATTCCTAGTTCTGGCCTCTAGAGCCAAACATAATAAATCTAATCTCGATACTACAAAATGATCCTTCAAATACTTAAAAGCAACTATTATGTCCTGAATCAAAGCATGCAGTTTCTTAATTAGTACTTTTAAAAAATAGGGCCTAAGCCATACTAAGCCTCTCCTCTGGACTCCTTAATATCTCTAAATTATTTTTCAACTTTTCAGTGAGAAAGAAAAAATCAGTGTCCTTAAACTGTACCTTCTAACACAATATTCTAGACCAATTCACATTTTTCTTGAGGCTTTACATGTAGACATTTTGACATTGTTGTCTTCCTCTGAGTTTATATTTTGATCTTCCCTGTTGTAGTTACTTTCTATAGTTGGATTCTTTCTGTTTGTTTTTGCTCATTTTCCAACTATTTTTTCCCCTTCAAAGATATTTTATTTTTTTCATTTACATGTAAAAATGGTTTTCAACATTCATTTTTTGTAAGATTTTGAATTCCAAATTTTTTCTTTTTCCCTCTTTTATCTTTTCCTTCCTCAAGACAGCAAGAGTCTAATACTGGTCATGTACAATCTTTTTAAACATTTCTGTATTAATCTTGCTACCAAAAATCAGAACAAAAGAAGAAAACCACAAGAAAAAAAAGCAAACAAAAAACGAAGGTAAAAATAGCATGTTTATTATGCATTCAGTTTCCCTATTTCTCCGTCTGAATGCAGATACCATTTTCCATCCCAAATCTATTAGAATTGTCTTACAAAATTTTCAAGCCTATTTTTTGGCTTTTAAAGTTGAGCTCTGTTTCTGGGGTACAGGGGGCACTGTCTTCAGTTTCTTGTACCAGGACCTTCAGGCATAGTCACTTGCTTGCTGGGCTGGAGATGGAGGCATTACAGCTAGGGCCACTGTTCCACAGCCTGCTGCACCAAGGCCCTGGGGCCCCAGAGGCTGGCTTGTGCTGAAGCTGGGGGTTTTCTGCTAGCTTATCTGCATTCTGCCTGCACTGGCCTTCCCTTTGACCAGTAGTCCTTCTAAGTTGATTTGGGCAGGAAAATTGTTTACCTCTCCCCAACCCTCATTCTCTTGTACGTTCTCCTGGTTCAGAATTAATTTTGAGTATTATTTAAAGCTTTTTAAAGGAGAATTTGGTAGAGTGCTATCTTGGTTCCCCTCCCTCACCCTTCCTTATTTCTGCCTTCATTAAAGTCATAAGTCAAAATGTTAAACTCAAAAAAGGCCAAGGAATGGTGTGTGTGTGTGTGTGTGTGTGTGTGTGTGTGTGCTCTCAGTGTGTGTTTACTCTAGCACACTCACACACAAACACATACAAATTAGAGCATGATAAAAGTAGTAGGGAGAATCGGTGTCAGAAAATTTGAAGAGTGAAAGAAAGAGTATTCAATCTGAACTATAGTCTTTTTACATAAAACAATTCTAACTTTCAGGTGGTAGGGGGATTTTTCTTGTTAAGACATGTATAATGCTGATATTTAAAACACTGGTATCTGTTCTTAATATGTGGTGATAAAGCAGAAAATTAGTGAACGATTTAATGTCATTTAAAACCTTAAGGTAAGCAGTCAGAAAATCCAGTTAATGATTTGATATATTATAATCCTGAAATACGAAAAATCTGTATTTCACCTCTAATTCTATTAGAGTTAATTAGAACTCTCACTATTAACTAGTTAATTAATTAGCTAATTAATCTCACTATTATTTAGCTAATCTCATTATAGGTAAGCCCCTGAAATAAATATCAGAATTCTGATATTAAAAGGAGTATATGGCACTTGTATTCCTTCAGCAGGTAGAAATAATCTATTTATCAAGAACAATTAAATTAAAATAGAAAGCTGTCAGAAAAGCTAGTTCCCTGTTATCTCCATTTCTTATCTCCTGTTGGCTCCAGGGACTGACCTATCTATTTCCTTTCATTTATTACCATCTGTTGCTTCTTAATTCGAGTGTTTCCTCCCTAGCTCATTAAGGAACGGGAATGCATTCTCTCTGCAGTAAGCATATAGAGATTCATCTTTGAGTCTCAGGATTTTTACTAGAGAAATAGTAAAATGACAAATTTCAAAATGTCTCAATATAAGTTTATCTCAGATTTTCAGTGCAATAAAAGAGGAGCAAGCTCTGTTCTTTTTCAATTTTCTAGTCCTTCCCATTTATTCTTGAGGAAAAAAATCCAATCCTTTTCAGTTTCTGAGCTGTGACTGTCAATCTCTTTTTTTTTTCTGTATAATTTAATCATTTATTAATAAGGCCATCACATTTATTAATTAAATAATTGTTACTTGGCATTTCTCTTTAGAGGTGGGGTCTCAAAAACCCCTCCCTCATGAGTATTTATATGCCCTTTGAGTAATAGGTTTCTTGAGGGGTAGTAATCAATTCTAACTGAATACATTATAATCTCCTCTTTCCAATAATGCCTCCATTCTGTGTTTTCCTGACTTGTCTTTAGAACCTATATTTTCTGTTACTTTTTTTTAAAGTAGGTATAAGTGGTGAATTTTTTGGTATACAAAAGACTCAAGATTCATTTATATCTCAGAGGGAAGTTCAAACACTCTTTGATTCAGATATCTAGGTACTTAACATAAAGACTGAAATGACCTCATGTACATTTAAAAAATTTGATTGATAAACATCATTAAAAGGATTTTGTGTGTGTATGCATGTGATAAGAGGAGAGATGGGAAAAGAGAGAAAATACATGCTTCTTAATGGAAAATATATTTTAAAAAATAAGACAGCTGGATGAAATAAAGAATTCTTAACCAGAAGTAGCAACTGTATTTCTGTATAATTGGTTTATTTTATAATTTTGTGTAACTCATTTTAATGTATGTAAAAGTGAGAAGTCTTCAGACTACCAGGGGTGTCTATGACATACAAAATGGTTAAGTATCCTTGGATTATAAAATCTGTAAGGTTCTTTCCAAGTTAATGTGGCATGAAAATAGTCAGTGGCTTAAAATCCTCCCACTGAAGTGAATATAGTTTGAAGGATGATGTATTTAATTAGATTCAGGATAGGACCAGTGAGTCCTGACAATAATTGTGTGTCTATAAGCAAGTCAGAACATTTGGGGGCCTGAGTTCCCCCTTTTGTTAATTTTGGTTAATAGCTATAATATTTAGTTTGGAGAGTGGTTCTGAAGTTCAAAGCAGAATGTAAAGTGGTATGTAAATAGCGACTGCCATTATTAATGGAGTTGTTAAAAATAAGCTAGAGAGATCTTGTGAGGATCTCTCTGTGAGATAAAATTGCTCTGAAAACATTAACAAATAACTTTTTAAAAATAAGAAAAGTGTAGCATAAGTATAAGAAAAATACCCATTTTTAGTGATGAAAACTTGCCCATATAAATGTACCTGTTGAGTCCCAAAGAACTTTAGTTTTGAAAAATTTTATAATGAACTATTCCTCAAATCTAGCATTGTTTTCTTCTTGACAGATAAAAAAGGCGTTAAGCAGCAGTGATTGCTTTGACTTGTCAACTGAGGTTACTAAATTAAGAAAAATTACAACTACCACATTTTTTTTTATCTTTTGCTCTTAATTATATACATTTTCCCTTTATATAAGTGAACTGTTTGATAGTCCATAAAGTAATTTTTATGCAATGCAAGCTTGCTCCTCCCCTGTGCACTTCACTTAGCCCATATAACAAAGGCATAAATAAAATAATAGCTTTATACAAGTTATAAAATGTACTGTAATGTAGATTATTAAATACTGTACCACAATAATAAATAGAATTATGAAATTAATAAAGTATGTACAGTACTATACAGTAAAGTAAGTGGGTAAATAGTATGTTGCACCTTTCCCACCCACTGCACCTAGTCTTTATCACTGGTGGTTGGTTGTGCAGGGTTTTTTACTTAGCTAGAGAAAGATGTTTGGATAATGGCTCTATTTTTTGGTCCCTTATATATCTAAAGATAGCAAGCAGTATTATCTTCAATTAGTCTGTTTTCATCAATCTCATGTAAAGTTGAATTTGCATAATGTATATTTTCACAAAGTGAAAACTATTTACAAATATTTTCACAGTTTTCTAGCAGTTTGTATTGTTAATTAAAATTTGCTTTATGAGGCACACATTCCAACATTAAATTCCATACGAGCACAGCTAAGTTGATATGCAACACGTTGTCAATAGATGACAAAGGTATTGTCATCTGAACAGTTGTATTTATTATGGTGAATCTTGGTCCTTGCTCTCTTGATTCAAAGACTAAAATATGAGCTAATAAAGTTTTAAAAAAATATGTCATTAATACCTAATCAAAAGTTCTCTCTCTTTTTAAAAATGTAACCCTGAAATGAGAAACTCAACCCTTGGCTTTGCCGCTAAGTAATTGGGTAACTTTGGGTATCAGTTTTTTCATTGATTAGACAAAGCCTTGTGGTAGGTACAGGGGAAAGATAGATTTCAAATCAAAGGATTTGGGTTTAAATTCTGGCTCAGCTACCTCTGTGACCTAAATAAGTCACTCAGCCTCCTTGTGCCTCAGTTTCATCATCTTTAAGTGAAGATTTTGACTCCCAAGTCTCTATCCCAAAGAGAAAAAAAGGAAAAGAACTTATTTGTACAAAGATATTTATAGCAACTTTTTGTTTTTTTCTTTTAAATTTGATATTTTTATTTTCCCTTCTTACATGTAAAACACATTTTTTTGTACATTTGTTTAAAAAATTTTTGAGTTTCAGATTATCTCCCTTCTTCCCCACCCCATCCCCATTGAGAAGGCACATGTGAGGTTATGCAAAACATTTCCATAATGTTGAGAAAGAAAACAGATTTCCCCCCCCAAAAAAAACCCTCAAGAAAAATAAAAGTTAAAAAGTATGCTTCAATCTGTATTTAGACACAATTAGCTCTTTCTTTGGGTGTAGATAGCACTTTTCATCACAACTCCTTTAATCTTGGATCATTGTATTGTTAGTAGGTTTTTTGGAGTATGGTAAGAATTGGAAATTGAGGGGATGCTCATCAATTAGGGAATAACTGAATAAGTTGTGATATATGATTGTAATGAAATATTATTGCACTATGAGAAATCACAAGCAGGATAATTTCAGGAAAACTGGAAAGACTTCCATGAAGTGAAGCAAGCAGAATCAGGAGAACACTGTACAGTAACAGCAATAACTGAAGAATTGTGAACAAGTTAGCTTTTCTTAGCAACACAACAATCCTAGATAGCCTTTTTCATCATGAGTTCTTTGGAATTATCTGCCTCCAAAGAAAGAACTGATGTCATAAATGCAGATCAAAATATACTTTTTCCCTCCCTCCCTTCTCACCTCCTTTCCTCTTCCCTCTTGGTCTTGATCTAGTCTCCAGGTTAAGGTGTGCTTTGTTATTCAGTCATTTCAGTTGGGTCTCATTCTTGGTGACTTTATTTGGGGTTTTCTTGGCAAAGAGACTGGAGTGCTTTGCCATTTCCTTCAGTGGAGTAAGGCAAACATGTTTAATGATGTGCCCAGCATCACACAGTTACTAGCTTCTGAGGCCACATCTGAATTCAGGTCTTCTCAACTCCGAGCCAATTCTCTACCCACTACTTAGTCCTTTCCAAATAAATGCATTTTTATAATCTTTATGACAAGAAATGCATGACTTTTTGGGTCCCAATAGACATTAAATATTCCCACCAGTATCTTCCCGCAGTATCTTTTATAAAGATGATTCTGTGGCACAGTCAATAGTTGGCCCGGACCTCATCATGGCCCTTTTCAGTTGTTCATAGGATACGAACATAACGACATTCCAGGATCCTAGTCTTAAGAAGGAAGGCACAAACCTAGAAGAATATGTATATATATTATATATATATCACCACATGTCATTTCATTCACAGATGTACAAGTTAAATTTACAAGTTAGGATAATATGGAAACCTGTGGTCACTTTGCCTTTCAGGACTCGATTGATGCTATGTACTAGGCATTATACAGTTACTCTCAGATACCTAGAAAGGTCTGTTATCTCAGGCCCTAGCTCAGTAGCTGCCTTCAACAATTCAGATCCTAACTCATCTATGCCTGACTCTGCATGGTTTGCTCACATCTCCCCATAAGTTCACAGTATCTTCTTATATTCTCTTGGATAGGACACTAGCTAGTCAGCCCATCTTCTTTTTTTTCTAGCTTCATTTCCTTAATGCTATCTCTTCTTTGAAGTTCTTCTCTGACTACGTATTTTAGCTAGCTCCCAAATATTCTGTCTCCACCCTCCTCTTCCTCTCTTCCATATGACATTCACTATTTCTTGGGAGATTTTGGTATACCAGCGACTCACTTCCATATAGCAATGACAGTAGATTGTCTCATTTTATTTTACAAAAATGCCTTTGCATGAACAAGCTGCAAATAAGTACAACATATAAACAGCATATGGAGCAATAGACTTTGAACCTGAAACTTTAGTTCCTGGCCCTGACAATAGCTGTGTGACCTTGGCCAACATATTTAAGCTCTAAAAGCTAATGACAACTCTCTAGGACTTAGAAGGATCAGTAGTGTGCACTGGTGGAGGAAGTTTTCGTGCTAGTCATTCCCTAATATAGAAAACATGTTAAGTATGTGCCATATACTAAGCACTTTGTTTAAAGCATAAAGGGGATGTAAAGACAGAAACACAAATAGTCCCTGTCTTCAAGGAACTCATGTTCTCTCTTATAAATATGTAGAAAACACATACAAGATAAATACAAACTTAGGAGAGCATATGTTAATAAGTAGTGGGTATAATATAGTCTAATTAGAAACTGTCACTTGGAACTGAGTTTTTAAAATGACTAGGGACTTTAAAGAAGTTGGAGGTGAAGATTATGTAAAATGAATTTATAATGGACCCAATTCCATGCATGAGGGACCCATTTGGCGAAGGCACGGAAGTAGAATGTAGACTGTCAGGAACTAATGCAGAAGGAGAGAGAGGCAGTTTGGGACCAAGTTGTAAAGGGTTTTATACATAAACTTTATTGAAAAAATAGGGAACTAGTGGCATTGCTCCAGAACACAAAAGTGGCGTGGTTCAGTTTCTGCTGCAGAAATATCAATTTGACCATTGGAAGGGACAGACTAGAGAGGAAAGAGATGAGGCAGGATTGCAATTTAGTTAAAAAAAAAAAAAAAGTCCAGGCAATAGGATAATAAGGAAGGACCAGAGTGAATGTATAATTTATAAACAAACCTTTTTTTAAGTGTTCATTATTTTCAGGAAATATGCTAAGTTTGAGCTGACAAACAAACAAACAAAAAAGCAAAAACAAAGTTTTTGTCCTCAAGGAATTTGCACTGTAATGGGAGAGAAAACATGCCAATAACTACATAAATACAAAATGTATACATAAAGAAATGTGGATGGATGAGAGAAATGTGGAAGGAAAATTGACAATACTTGGCAACTGATTGGATATAGGGGATAAAGTACAATGAGGAGTCAAGGATGACTCTAAAACTTGTGAACTTGTTTTCATTGAGTCATTTTCCAGTTCCGTTTGACTCTTCATTACCCCATTTGGTGGCTTTTTTTTTTTTTTTTTTTTTAATCAGAGACACCAGAGTGGTTTACCATTTCCTTCTCCCTCTCATCAATGAGGAAACTGAGACAAACAGGATTGAGTGCTACCCAGATAACTAGTAAGTTGAGGTAAGATTTGAATTCAGAAAGATGCCATTTAGTTGGAAGACTGGAAAGAATATGATGTCCTAAGAAAATGAGGCAGAGGGATAAGCAGCAATACTAAAATCCTGTTAAGAACCTCTATATTAATTCCTGTCACACTGCAGAAGGTGCTGATACTAAAAATAAACAAAGAGATAGGAAGAGGTCAGGAAGAAAACAGGTAGATTTCTGCTAAAAAATTTAGTCTATATTTAGTCCATGTTTAGTCTCATTTTAATTAAAAGTCTATAGACCTTAATTCCTTCACTAAGGCATAGAATGTGACTACCTTTGGCTTTTTCCACACAAATTAGAGCTACACTTTTATGTGTCAATAATATTGCATATTATTGATGCAATACCCTAACTTTCAAGGTCCTCAGTTTTTTCATTCCCATGACCTTGGGAATTTTTTTGTTTACTTGTAGTCTTGATTTTGCCATGAAACAAGTGTTTCATGTTCACAAATTATAAAATTACTTTATTGTATAATCTTATCATTCTATCTCTTCCTTTTCCTTATGACTCTCAAATCTGTTCTTTGTCTTCCTAATGACTTCCAGTTTCTCCATCCTTCAGGTTTTCTCCAAACCAACACTCCCTTCCCTGGAATCCTTAATGAGCCAATTAAATTATTCATATCTTCTGCTCTAGAGTTCTTTGCCCCCTGACCCAGTCTTCCTGTAATGCTTTGCCAAGGTCTATGATTTGATTACTCCCACTTTCATTACCATTCATGGTCTTCACTCCCAATCATATGCTACTGAACAGAAATGGAGATCTCATAATTGTGCTATGTTGGATCTATTATAAATTCATATTATGTAATCTCAACTTGACCAAGACAATGCTTTTAGGTCTCTCCAATTTACTACTACACTTATTGTAATAACTTTTTCAAACTTTTTTTATTCCTCGTCTGATTTTCCATGATACCCCTCCCAATCCCCTCTTAGCTGAAAACATTGTTTCATATTTCATTGAAAAAAATTGAGCCTGTTCACGGGGATCCCTCTTTTCTCCTCTTCCTCATTCCCAGTATCAACTACTTCACCCTTGGGTCACATGAAGAGGTGATCATTCTCTTTGCCAAGGCTAATCCTCCAAGCACAAATGATCCCATTCCATCCTGTCTCCTCTCTATTATCATCTCCATCTTGCTAATAGTCATTTTCTCCCTATTAGCTGCTTCCC
This sequence comes from Sminthopsis crassicaudata, assembly GCF_048593235.1. NCBI lineage: Eukaryota > Metazoa > Chordata > Mammalia > Dasyuromorphia > Dasyuridae > Sminthopsis > Sminthopsis crassicaudata. The sequence continues at coordinate 68,696,000 of NC_133622.1, forward strand.
TGCTGCTTATAAACACACCCATGTCTGTCATCCTTAAAATCCCCTCACTAATGAATCTATCCCTGCTAGTTATTGTCCTATATTTTTCCTCCTTTTTTTTTCCCTGAGAAAATGATCTAAAATCAGTGCCTCTATTTCTATTACCTGACTTCCAACCTCATAATTCAAAGGAAACCTCTGTCTTTAAAGTTACCAGTGATCTCTAACAATCTCTTTTCAATCTTCTCCTTGACCTCTCTGGAGCCTTTGAGATTATCAATCACTCTTCTTGGTACTCTCTTGTTTGTTTCTAGGTTTGTTTGTTTGTTTGCTTGTTTTTTTTTGGGGGGGGTGACCCTGCCCTATCTGAATCTCTACCTGATAAAGCACTGTTTCATTCAAGTTAAGCCCACTAAGACCCAAAACTCTGCCTTGGACCACCTTCTTTTCTTGCTCTATACTATTTGTCTTAATGATCTCATAAATTCTTATGGGTTAGATTTTTCTCTATGTAAATGATTCTCACATTTATTCTTCCAGGTTTAACCTCTCTCCTGACCTCCTGATTCACAATTCCAACTATCTGTTGAGTATCTGAAACTATTTCCTATGGAGAGAGCACTCACTATGTACATTATCATTTCCTCTAAGCCTTTTCCTAACTTCTTCCTTGTCACAGGTACCATCATTCTCCCAGTTACCCAGGTTTGTAATCTCAATCTCTGGACTCATTCTCAATCCATCTAAGACAATTAGGTGATGTAGTAGATAGAACTGGAATCAGGAAGACCTTATATACTTAAGTGCTTTGTGATCCTGGGCACATCACCTAACTCTGCTTTGCCTCCCTTTCCTCATCTATCAAATGGGGTTAATAATAGTACCAATCTCCAAGGGTTTTTTTGTGAGGATTGAACGAAATATTGGAGAAATGCTTTACAAAGCTTAAAACACTATATAAGGGGTAGGTTTTATTATATCCAGTCCATTGCACACACACACACACACCTCTCTCTCTCTCTCTCTCTCTCTCTCTCTCTCTCTCTCTCTCTCTCTCTCTCCTTTATATATGTGGGTATATATACAGACATGTGCATATACACACATATACATATTCTCTACAATGTCACTAACCCCCTTTCTCTCACTAATAATGATAATGGCCTGCTATTGGATCTTCCTGCCTCAAGTCTCTCTGCTTGTGTGACCCTGGCAGATCATTTAATTTTGCCTCAGTTTTCTCATTTGTAAATTGAATCAAAGAAGGACATGGAAAACTACTCCAGTCTCTTTGACAAGAAGATCCTTAATGGGATCACAAAGAGTTGGACATGACTGAAACGATTGAACAACAAAAGTCATATATCATTAACCTGTGGGCTTGTATTGGGGGGCTGAGAACTCTTTTCTGTAGAGATTGAGAAATGAAAGCAAATTCTAACATTCCCAGGATAGAGGAAAAACCCTGAAGAAACCTTGGATCAGGGAACAAATTAAATAGTGATTCATGAAAACCCCCCACGAGAAGAACTGGAACTATGATTTATAACAATGGGCTCTCTGTAATGAATACTCTGATACTAAAGAAGTCCTTTCCTCTTCATTTTTACCAAAAGATTTGTGTGACAAAGGTAAAGCAGTGTCAAGAATTCTGCCAAGAAAAGCGAAAGAAGGAAGGAACAAAGCAACAAAATAAACACAATTCTGTAAACAATTATCAACAGCAGCAACAAAACTGAGAAATATTTTAGAGAAGAAAATTTGGAAGGGAGCATAGAAACAAGCAGAACAAGTTATGATCTTTAATTCTTTAAAAAATTATAAAATTGTTTAAATATTTTATTATTTAAATTTATTTTATTAAGATGAGGTACCTTTTATTATTTATCTTTTTATTGTTGATTGTTATGCAATATATAATATAATATATAATATTAATACTATAACATATATCTATATAATGTAATCTTTTAATAATATAATATCTATATATTATAATATAACATAATATATATTATATCCCATAATATATTACACATAATATATTCTATAATATAATATATATATATTATAATCTACAACATAATAAAATTTTTTAAAGTACAAATCGTAGACATTTGTGGTTTGTGTTTAATCAAGGGATTGTTGTTGATGGTTGTTCTTCATTCTTAAAGAGAATCATGGGATCAGTGGGTGATGACATGCAGGGCCATGACATGCAAGACAATTGGATTTAAGTGAGGGAGGGCTGGATGAGGTCACCAAGGAGAGGGGAAAGGGCAGAGTGGATACAGTCTTAAGCCTAGAGAAAAAAACACTCATCTTTGGGGGTTCCAGTCTGACCTCGGACACTTACTAATGATGGAACGCTAGATAAATCCTATAATTCTGTTTGCCTCAGTTTCCTTATCTGTAAAATGAGCTGGAGAAGGAAATGGCAAACCCCTTCAGTATCTTTGCCAAGAGATCCCCAAATGGGGTCATGAAAAATCAGAATGACTGAAAAATGATTCAAATACGTTCATTTTTTCTTGTTTGTATTTTCACGAAAAAGTAAATAGAATATTTTCAAATGCTTTAGCTTGCTTTGGGGAATTTTAATGAGGGAAAGAAAGAAAGCATTCCTAGACCACTTCTTTTTCTTTCTTTTATTTTTTAGAAACCTAGGGTGTGTGTGTGTGTGGCCACTGATCCCAGATGGCTCTGGAGGAGAAAGTGAGGCAGGCGACCTTGCCCAGCCCTCTCTCACTGAAATCCATTTCTCTTGCCTGCCATGGACATCATCATGGTGCTCTTTGAGGACAAAGGATAAATAACAACTACTATGTGTCAGACACCATTTTAAAATCCTTTTATAAACACCATCTCACTTGATGCTCACAGCCCTGTTGGATGGATTCTATTTTCATCCCCACTTTGCAATTGGGGAAACTGGGACAGCAGTTACATGGCTTGCTTAGGGTCACAGAACTCCTTACGTGGCTCTGAGGCTAGATCTGAACGGATTCTAGGTCATCTCTCTATGCACACTGCGCCACCAGACACTTCTTCCAGTGGCCAATCATTTATCAGAAGGATTGGATTTGGAGCTGGAAAATATCCTACACTTTACTAAAGAAGAAATAGACCCTAAAAGGTAAAAGTGATTTGCTCAAGGTCTCATGAGAAGTGGCAGAGATACTAATCAGTAAATCAGTTACCCAAGAGGCTAGCATCTTCTACATTATATATACATGAAGCAAATGCAGCCCAGAAGCAGAAAGAAAACAAAATATTTGCAAAGGATCTGTTCAGATAGTTTATATGAAGTTTATATAGTTCCTACTTTTTTCTTGTGTTTAGTTTGGAAACTAAATAAAAAAAGCAGAATGGTTTGGAATGGATTTAATTCTTTCCTTAAAACCTCTGGATAACCTGAAGCTGCCCTCTTAGTAAAGGAAGTACTGGCTGAATTTCTGTAGTTCCCTGTAAACTTTAAATCAGTTGGTGAAATTCATGATCAAGGAAGAAAGAATAGATGTTTGTAAATATATTCGGTGGGAAAACTGATATAGAGGTAGTGAAAAATGGGGATTACACTGATATAGTCGACTGGTTACAGAGCAATCTAACTCAAAATTCTAAACGTCAACATATCTCACTAACAAATGTTTGGAACAAAATAAAGTTTTAGATATGGGAGGTCCTACCCTTTGTAAAATGCAGTTGGTCCTTCCCTTGTGAGCATTGTCCATGCACATTTGGGAGCGCTGGTGTATTGTCCTGGTGGAGAATTCATGTATCGGGTCTTTACCACATCAACTGGAGATGCTACCACTGTTGTGCAAAATCCAGCGCCAAAGGCCGAAACAAAGTGGCAAGGTAGATTATCTACAAATGATCAGGGGAAGAGGGGAAGCTCACTTAGCAAATACATTCCCCACCCCCCCAGCCATGTAACAGCATTTTTTCCCCCAATTACATATATGGTTTTCAATGTTCACTTTTTATAAGATTTTTAGTTTCAAATGTTTTCTCTTTCCTTCCTTCCTTTTCCTGCTCCCTCCCTAAGATAGCAAACAATCTGATATAGGTTATACATGTAAAATAATATTAAACACATTTCAGTCATGGTTGTGAAGGAAAAATCAGAACAAAAGGGAAAAATCACAAGAAAGAAAAAAAAAAGTGAAAATAGTACATTTCAATCCTCATTCAGTCTCCTTAATTCTTTCTCAAGACATGGATGGCATGAATCTCCTGGAATTGTCTTTGATCCCTGTATTACTGAGAAGAGCTAAATCTATCATAGATGATCATCACACAGGCAGCAAATATATTTTTAGTTGCTGATTTTTAATTGCTTCTTTGGATGCTGGCACACTGCAATCATATTAGAAGTACAAATATACTTAATAGATTTTATTTATTATAATAGATTTATACTTAATATATTTATTTATAGATGCCTTTGGGATTAAAGTAAGCTATATTATATAATGTGTTATTTATCTAGATCTACTGAGATAGGCCAATATTATTTTCAGGGAGTCATTTGTAGTCAGGTTTATTTGTTTTTTACATATAGAATTATATTTTTTCCAATTACACGTAAAGATTCTCTTAACATTCTTTGAGTTCCACATTTTTCTCCCTTTCTCTTTTCTCTTCAAATCAGCAAACAGTAGAGTCAGTTTAGCTTATTAATTATGCATTACTAGAGTTAGAGCAGGAGACATAAGCTTTGCCCCAAATTGTTTATGTTCAAAGGAGAAGAACACATGAACCTGGTAACCATTGTTGGCAGGATGGTGTCATTGGGGGTCCATACTTCATGACTGCCTTTTAAATAAAACCATTTTAGAGCAAGAGTCTTGAGTGAAGTTCAAGGTGACTCTAATTAATTTTGCTAATTATATGAAAAATTTTGCATGACTATATACATATCTTGTATAAAATCAATTTGGAACTTAAGAATTAAAAAACTATTAAAAATTGTTTTTACATGTAATTGGAAAAATAAAATATAAGAAATTTACTATGTAGAAAATAATGTTATAATACCAGTCTATTGCAAGATTTATTCATTCAACAAATATTTGAAACACACACTATATGGTAGGCAGTGGTAGAAACACAAAGATAGAAACAAACATAATCCCTGACTTCCAAGAGTTTACATCCTACTTAAGGAATTCATATTTTTACCTCATTAAAATAACATGTCTAAAAAAGAAACCAATTGAAATTTAGATCATTCTGATGAAGTTGCAATTTTGGATAGTTCTAACACCCTCAAAACCAGGACCTAGAACATTTTCTTCCTTTTTAAAAAAAATGGTTTAACATTCTCAATAAATCTTTACAGGACTGTGCACAGGTGCATGTGTATGCTTGTGTGTCCACATATGCATAAGTATATATATACACTCTTCACTGAAGTCCTACTACAGTATTCATTATTTATGTTGTGGAAATGAAACAAGTTTTCAAAGGTATATCAATGGAGCCCAAATTCTGGTAGGTCCTCCCTAGCAAGAAGAAAAGACTTCAAATGTCTGCCTTGTATTATCTTTAACTTGAGCATCAGCCTGAAATTTAGAATGGATTATCACTAAACAAGTCACCAGGTGATTTGCGCATTCATTCACACATTTGTTTATTTTCGGTCACAGCAACACAAAGATTATCTACTGAGATTTGGATTTGTATCATCTGTATCACTGGAAGAGACATCCACAATCCTGAAAACTTTAGCTTTTGAAATTACTGAAAAAGTGTGGACACCTTAATGATATTGTGAGAATAATCAATTCAACTGAATAATGATTTATTAAGTGCTCACTATGTGCTAGGTATTGAGTCTACATAGGTAATAAATGAAGCCCTTGCCTTTATGGACTTTACTCCAAAATTTCAGCCTTTACATTAATAGGGAGAAACCCCAAGAGAAAGAGAAAATAAGTAGGATTGTTTTCATTATTTCAAATAGCAAGTTACCTGTGAGTATGTTGTATTTCAAAAGGTTCTCCTTTATTAAATCATAGGTTACTAGCTCTGCAGAATTGACAATAGCATTTCTTGTCACATTGGGTGTTGTTCCTGGAAAAGAAGTAGATGACTGAATGATTTTGATATAGAACTCAGGTTGTGTTTAAAAGAAACTGTGGTGTTTACTCTTCAGCTTGAATAAGCTAAAATTAGTTACCTTTCCAAAGCCCTCTTGCTCCTTCTTCTGTTGCTATCGTTTTGTAGGCGTGGAACGTCCCAGTGTATCGGGGTTTGGCTCCGGATAGGTTGCTCTGTGCTTGAAGTCTGACTTTCACCACATCTGTAGGCTGTGCCACTATTACTGCCAACCCACCAGTGGTGCACCCTGCCAGGATCCTGCTCCCTATTCCAGCTGCTATCACCCAGAAGGGAAGACAAAACAAACAAACAAACAAACCCTGCTTATTTTAGAGTTTATTTCAAGAAGCACAGTGCTCCTCTAGGTTGAATTTGCATTGAGTAGCATTAAGAACAGATATCTACTTTGTTTAGAAAAATTAAGCATCTTGCCCACAGTCACACAGTAAGTGTCAGTCTGGTTTCAAACTCAGCTCTTTCTGGCTCCATTGCAGCCTTCCAGATAGCAAAGGTATAAATAGAAAATTTCACACCAGGTTAAGCAGTTGAATGATACCTCCAAATGAAATGGGAGAATGCTGATCCAAAGCAGAGATTCAAGAACAGCTTGCTACTGAAAAAACCTCAGAAGGATGGGGATAAGGGGCAGAAGAGTAGTTTTTCAAACCCTCAGCCTTACTATAATCCAAGGGTCATGAAAAGTCCCATAAGACTAAATGATTGCACACCAATAAAGCACCTACTATGTGCTGAGGACTGTGGTAGGCACTGGCAATCCAAAGAAAGGCAAAACAGTCCCTGATCCCAAGGAATTTACTCTAATGGGGGACACGATATGAAAAAAAAATGAAGTACAAAAATGTACAGGGTATTTTGGAAGTAATCTTTAATAAACTAATTTTTCTTGTTAAATAGCTGCTTGACCCATGTATGATGAGGTCATTCAATTGTTAGGTAGAGAGCTGATGGGGCAGATGTTAGCGGGTTAGTGGGTTTAGAGGTGAACCCTCTAAAATTTCCCAAAGTTTGGTCATATGCATTAGAGGGAAAGAGCAAGCTGGAGAGAAGGAGAAAGTTTGATAAATATATTCTTTTTTTTTTTTTTTGAGGCTGGGGTTAAGTGACTTGCCCAGGGTCACACAGCTAGAAAGTGTTAAGTGTCTGAGACAGATTTGAACTCGGGTCCTCCTGAATTCAAGGCTGGTGCTCTATCTACTGCACCACCTAGCTGCCCCAATATTATATTCTTTAAGCCTCACAACAACTTTGGGGGGTATGTGCTATTATTATCCCCCATTTATAGTGGAGGAAACTGAGGTAAACAGTGGTTAAGTTGTTGGCCCTGGGTCACACAGCTAGTAAGTGTCTTTCAGACCCAGCACTCTATCCACTGGGCTACTTAAAGTTCTTCAATCACTGTCATTTTGACACTTCATGACCAACACCACGTCAGGCCCTTCCATCTTCCACTGTTTCGTGAAGTCTGTCCAAGCTCATCTTCATTGCTTCCAAGACACTATCTATTCATCTCATTATCAGCCAATCCCTTTTCCTTTTGCCTTCAGTCACTCCCAACATCAGGGTCTTTTCTAATGAGTCCTTTTTCTTATTATGTGGTCAAAGAACTTCAACTTCAGCTTCAGTATTTGATATTTCAGTGAACAGTTTGAATAATTTCTTTAATTATTGATTGATTTGACCTCCTTGTTCAAGGGATTCTCATTACAATTTGAAAGTGTCAGTTCTGCACTATTTAAAAAATTGATTAGAAAAAAAATTAAAAATTGATTGGTTTGAAAAAAAACAAACAAAAAACCCCTAAAATCTAAACACTGTGTAAGTAAGCTTGTCCCTGAAAAAGAAATGAAAAAATGCTCTTTTCTCTCTATTTTACATGGTAAGGATATTCTTAAATTCAGCTACTCTTAAATTTTTTCTTCTTTTTTTTCCTTCTATGTTAGAAGTATGACTATCTAGGAAGTGGAGGAAAAAGAGATATATTTGAAAAATAAAAAATGATATAAATGCAAAATAGACTAATTAAAATATATATTGACTGGGCTAGAAATTTTAAGTCCTACTTCTTTGCTCTAGGCATAATTTCAAAAAATTTCAAATAGGACCAAGAGATCATTAACAAAACAACCAACCATGTTACAGGTATACTCATTATAGAAAATTAAATTAAATTAAAAAATTAAAAAATTTTTGCTCCAAAATATAATATTTGGCATTAAGCAGGTACTTAACAAATATTTCTTGATAGATTGGTTGATTTTTATCACCGCTATTATACCATAATTGAACTAAGTAGAAATGATGCTTGGAAAAAATTTAGGCTTGAAACTTGGATGTCATCCTTTACTCTTTGCTATTTCTCATCCCCACATTTAATCTATGACCAAGTTTGCCCACATGCCCCCTTCTCTCTTCTGATGTTACTTCCACCCTGCTACAGGGTCTCATTGCTCATTGCAATAACCTTGTATTTGCTCTTTCTGCTTCAAATCTTTCCCTTCCTGTCATCAAAGTGATCTTCCTAAAGCAAAGAACTAAATCATCCCACCCTACTCTTATTCAATAAACTCCAATAGTTCTCTATCACCTCTAGGATCAAGATCCTGTTTGACATTCAAATCTTTTCATAACTTGATGCCTGGGGTAGTTAGATGGCTAGAGCATGAGCCTTGAAGTCAGGAGGACCTAAGTTCAAATCCAGCCCCAGACACTTAACACTTCCTAGCTGTGTGACCCTGGGCAAGTCACTTAACCCTAATTGCCTCAGCAAAACAATAATAATAATGATGATGATGATAATAATAAATAACTCGATGCCCATCACTCAACTTTTGCAGTCTTTTAAAATTTATTCCACCCTCAAATGCACTGGGATCCAGGAATATTAGTTTCCTTTCTATTCTCCAATCATGGCGCTCTATCTTTCATCTTCTAACATTTTCACCTTCCTGCCTTCTGCCTTCTGGCTTCCTTGCATTCTTTCAAGTCCCAAGTAAAATCCCTCTTTTTGTGTGAACCCTTTTTAATATCCCTTGAAGCTGGTGCTTTCTCTCTATTGATTACTTCCAAAATACCCTGTACATTTTTGTACTTCATTTTTTTTTTTCATATTGTGTCCCCCCCATTAGAGTAAATTCCTTGGGAGCAGGGACTGTTTTGCCTTTCTTTGGATTCCCAGTGCCTACCACAGTCCTCAGCACATAGTAGGTGCTTTACTAGTGTGCAATCATTTAGTCTTATGGGACTTTTCATGACCCTTGGATTATAGTACTCAAATATTGTCCATGGGTTTTGTTTTGTTTTGTTTTGTTTTTTGGTTTTTTTTTTTTGGTAAAGACACTGGAGTGGTTTGCCATTTTCTTCTCCAAGTAGGTATTTAATAAATGCTTATTGATTGATTGAACCAAAATACATAATTTTTTTCATTGTAACTTTTTAGCTTATTTTTAATACACATTGTTTTATGGATTATGTTGGGAGAGAAAAATCGGAGTAAAAGGGAAAAACCATGGAGGGGATAAAAAAGATAAAAGGTAAAAAAGCAGAAAAAAGCAGTGAACATAACATGTATTGATTTATAATCAGTCTCCTTAGTTCTTTTTCTGGTTGCAGATAACACAAAATACATATTATTATATATTTTTTCAGGTTTAGTATTTTATTTCTCCCCCAAACAAGCCCTTTCTTTTTGATTATTTGTCTGGAGTATAAATTGGCAGATCCTTAGCCTTTTCTATCTAGTTCCATCTTAATAAAATGAACTAGAATGAACGTAGTTGGAAGCCTTCAGGTTTCATTTGTGATACATTTAGAATCGCAGAAGTAGCCCCAAATGAACCGTAGTTAAGTATTAAATCTGGGATTTGATTCAGGTGCCCTGACTCCAAATTCAAGAGTGTGAATTGCACATGTTTAAACAGGTGAGCAGATATCAGGAGTAGACTTTCAACCCAATCTTTCCTGGCTCTAGTTTCAGGACTTTCTATTTGTTTACACATTAAGTCTTGTCCCTGGACTTTGAGGGCACGGGATGTACAACTCTGCTTCAAGACGGCAAGACTTCACCCCGTGCTCTCCTTGGGCCCCCTAGAAAGCGAAGGGCAGGCAATGGCGTGCTGAGTCTCCTTAACCCATCAAGTGGAGGTCTCTGTAGTCCTTGGACTGGGACAGTCTCTCTGCAGCACACCCACACACACAGATCCCCTCTCGCACACACAGATCCCCTCTCGCACACACACACAACACAGCCCACCCTCCTGCTCTCCAATTACTTTCTCTTCCATTGTTGTAGAACTGTTTGGCGGTGTCATAGAGCCCGATTCGAATGGAAGCAAAGCTCATCTGCCTCTGCAGCCCAGCATGTAGCCCGCTGTACAGACTCCTCGGTCCTTCGGTTTTCACCAGGGTGACAATGGTCCCCAGCACTCCCTTGTACCGGACAGCTCCGGCGCTCTGGGCTTCGCCTTGGATCTATAAAGGCAGAAAATGCGGTTGGAATCTTGCCCCTGAAGGGATACAGAGATGCACCTTTTTCTTTCTTTCTTTCTTTCTTTCTTTCTTTCTTTCTTTCTTTCTTTCTTTCTTTCTTTCTTTCTTTCTTTCTTTCTTTCTTTCTTTCTTTCTTTTCTTTCTTTCTTTCTTTCTTTCTTTCTTTCTTTCTTTCTTTCTTTCTTTCTTTCTTTCTTTCTTTCTTTCTTTCTTTCTTTCTTTCTTTTTTTTTATTATAACTTTTTATTGACAGAACATATGCCTGGGTAATTTTTTTTTACAACATTATCCCTTGCACTCACTTCTCTTCCGACTTTTCCCTTCCCTTCTTCCACTCCCTTCCCTAGATGGCAGGCAGTCTTATATATGTTAAATGTGTTATAGTATATCCTAGATACAGTGTATGTGGATGCACCTCTTTCTGTTCCTTGGAGGGACAGTGGATAGAACATCCATTGAGCAAGACTCATCTTCAGGAGTTCAAATCCGGCCTCAGACACTTACTAGCTGTCATGTCAGGCAAGTCCCTTCACCCTGTCTGCCTCAGTTTCCTCACCTGAAGGAAATGGCAAACCACTCCAGTGTCTTTGCCAAGAAAACCCCAAACGGGGCCACCAAGGTTCAGATATAACTGAACAACTTTTCCTTGAAGAGATGATACATTATGTGTGAGTGTGTGTTGTGTGTGTGTGTGTGTGTGTGTGTGTGTGTGTGTGTGTGTGTGTGTGTGTGATGTAGATCAGAGATGTCAAACATCTGCCCTCCCTCATGCAGCCAAAATTCCTGAATGGGGCAAGAACCACATAAAGTAATTGGGAAAGATATAACAAAATAAATAAAAATACAATAAAACACAGATAATGTTAATATATGGTTTTCCACAGTCTGGAGAGATGCACAATAGGTTAGTGACTGTTTGTATATGAGTTTGATACCACTGTTGCAGATGCTATCAAATGCTATGCATGTGTTTTTCCCCCTTAGTTACAAAAGATGTCTCACTGGAAATGGGGGGGAGGAAAGAGAAAGGGAACACAGACTCATAAGGGTATCTAGAATTATTGTGTAATATAAAAACAAAAGTCTTCACCTCTCTGCCTTCTTTGCAGAAGAGAGAAGGGTAAAATATTACACATATTCTATCAGACATAGCTTTACTGAACTGATTTTTTTTCTTCTATTTTAATCTTTATTATAAGGGATAGCTGAGAGGATAAAGGAGTGTGGAAAAATATATTTGGAATAAGGTAATGTAAAAATAAATGATGTTAAATAAGATTTACTAAATCTTATTTATTCACAATGAATTCATTAAGCGAGTTTTTTTAAAAGGCATCAATAGGACTTGTAGAAATTTTATGCAAATCAGAAGGAATAGTGGCTACACTATTTGGAAAGTCAATCTTGGCAAAATCTCATTGATTCATTGGAGAATGAAGTCAAGATTTCATTAGACTATCTCACTTGTTAGAGTAGACTTTAAGCCTGTTGTTCGTATCCAACTTTTCATGACCCCATTTGGGGTTTTCTTGTAAAGATACAGAAGTGTTTACCATTTCTTTTTCCAGTTCATTTTACTGATGAAGAAACCGAGGCAAACCAGGTTAAGTGATTCCCCTAAGATCACAAGGGTAGTAAGTGTCTGAGGCCAGATTTGAAATGAGCAAGATGAGTCTTCCTAACTTTAGGCCCAGCACTCTATCCCCTGGGCCACCTCACTGTCTCTTATATTGCTATTTTGAATTATTGTCTACTTTCTCCCTTTGCCTCTATTTCTTGGGCTTCCTTTAAAATCAAAATTCCCATTGGGTCATTTGAGGCCAGCTGAGGCCCTTTCTCACAATTTTATTTCTCACAAGACTTCTTGGAGGGATACTTCATTGATTTAAAAATAAAACAGCCCCTTCTCCATTTGCCTTTCCCTATTACCAATCCTCTTTTCCTACTATCATCTCCCAGCCATTTTGAATCTTTAACACGTATAACTACTTAAATCAAAAAGCAAATAATCTATGCTATGGAGAGCAGAATGTTCTGACATTAAAAACACATGCATTTCTTGATTCAATCATTCTGGAGAGGAATTTGGAACTATGCCAAAGGGCTGTAAAACTGTGCACACCTTTGTACCAGCAGTGTCACTATAAATCCCAAAGAGATCATAAAAGAGGGGGAAGGACCCACATGTGCAAAAAAATATATATATAGCAGCAATTTTTTGAAGTGACAAGGAATTGGAAATTGAGTGAATGTCCATCAACTGGGAAATGACTGAATAAGTTATGATATATGAATGTAATGTAATGTTATTGTTCTATAAGAGATGAAGAGTAGGCTTATTTCTGAAAAGCCTGGAAAGATTTACATAACTGATAATGAGTGAAGTGAGCAGAACCAGGAGACTATTGTACACAGTAACAGCAAGATTGTGTGATGTGAACTATGAATGACTTAGCTTTTTCCAACACAATTCAAATAAACTTGGGATAAAAAATACCAAATGTATCCAGAAAGAGAATTGTGGAGACTGAATGTGAATCAAAGCATAGCATTTTCATCTTTTTGTTTGTTTGTTTTCTTTTTTCTTTCTCATGTTTTTCCTTTTGGTATGATTTTTCTTGCACAACATGACAAATATGGAAATATGTTTAGAAGAATTGTACATGTTTAACCTATATCAGATTATATACTATCTTGGGAAGAGGGGTGGGAGAAAAAATGAATATGTAAACTGTCTTAGATGTATGTGGAAAAATAAAATACAATTGAGGGGGAAAACGTGCTTTTCTAAAAAGTAAACATTCAAAAATATTCCTCCTGGTAAACTTCTGTGTATTGCTTTCTTAACTACCTTCATTCCACCTCTTTCTTGCCATTAAGATGCACTATTTGGTGATAGTGATGAATCTATCTGTTCATAGGGGACATTAGATTTGTAGATATACACTTGGAATGGACTTCAGAGACCAGCCAGTCCAATCAATATCATTTTACAGGCAAAGAAACTGAGGTGCAGGGAAGTGAAGTGACTTGTACAAAGTCCCTCAGGATAGTAAGTACCAAAGGTGACTGGGAATCATCACATCTTGATAAGCTTCATGAGTCATAAGGGCTCTTCTCACAGCTCCTTGGTGTATTATTCTCATTTTAAAGTTGAGGCCACTGAAACTTGGAGAGTTTTGGGGTCTTGCTCCCTCACACAGCCAAAATGTGTTAGAGCTGCCTTTCCAACCCAAGTCCAATATTCTTATTATCCTATCACATTGCCTTTCTAATCTGGGAATGAGATCTAATCAGGGACATCCAGAAACCATGCAACTGGATCAGCAAGGGAGGAGAAGGAAAGAGACAAAACTGCTCTGAGCTCTCTCTGATGAAGGTCCTCTCATAACTGTCTGTGACCTGGCAACTTCCTCCTCCTCTTGGGCTTATTTTCCTTATCTGTGCAATGGAGAAGTTTAATTAAATCTGTGCCCATCCTCAGTTTTTTTTTTTTTTTTTTTTTGGTTAGTGCTCTCTCTCTGTTTCTTTCTCTGTCTATCTGTCGCTCTCTCTGTGTCTCTTTCTCTCTGTCTCTGTCTCTCTGTCTCTTTCTCTCTCTCTGTCTCTTTGTCTCTGTGTATCTTCTCTCTCTCTCTCTGTTTCTCTTTCTCTCTCTTTCTCTGTCTCTGTTTCTGTCTCTGTCTCTTTCTTTGTCTCTGTGTCTCTTCTCTGTCTCTCTCTGTGTCTCTGTGTCTCTTCTCTGTCTCTCTCTGTGTCTCTGTGTCTCTGTCTGTCTCTCTCTGTGTCTCTCTGTGTCTCTCTCTCTCTTTCTCTCTGTCTCTGTCTCTCTCTGTCTCTCTCTGTCTCTCTCTGTCTCTCTCTCTCTCTCTCTCTCTCTCTCTCTCTCTCTCTCTCTCTCTCTCTCTCTCTCTCTCTCTCTCTCTCCCCTTTTTTGGATCTAGGGAGAACCAGAGACAGAGCCAGGCAGCTTTATTCTTAAAAGATAAACTAACAAGGTAATCATTGGTTATCCTCAAGATCTTCCAATTAATATGGAAATAGGATGCTTTCATCTCTTTTTTTTTTTTTTTTTCATTTCTTTGATCAGAGACCTAAAGCTGAAAGAGACCTTAGAGACTCTTTATTCCAATCACCTCATTTGGAAAATATGGAAACTTGGGTTCCTGGAGGTGAAGTGATCTTTTCTTAAGATCAACTCATCTTACTTGATTTTACTACACTTTGATCTCATTCTATGTCATCTGATTCAAAAGCCGGAGCTCCTGTTTACATATTTATGATATTAAATCAATATAGTGATATACATTTATAGAAAACTATACATTTCTATGTTTATTGTATCATATTTATGATTACACACACAGGTGCTCCAAACATCTCAATTCAGGTTTAAAATGTAAACCTTAACCGAGTTTAGAATCTGCACTGACTTTTGGGATTTGTTTTAGACCAATTTAAAATTAAAGACTGCGTTAAAACTTGGAGCCGATGTGTGTGTGTCTGCTTCGCGGAGCCCGCAGGAGCAGCCAGCGTTTAAGCGGACGAGATCCGGCCTGGGGCCCGCGATCTCCGGCGTTTGGGGAGGGCGTGAGGGATGCGGCTGCCCCAGGCTCCATCCTTTTCTTCAGCCCCCGTCCCTCCTCCCGCTCCTGCTCCCTCCCCTCTCCTACCTGCAGCCGGACTTTGGCGGTGTCCAGCGGAAAGGTGACCAGGTCCGCGATGCAGGCGGCCGCTCCGGCTCCGAGGAACTTGACGCCCGGCGAGGGCGGCACGGCCGAGGGTTTCAGCCCCACCATGGCGGCTCCCCGAGGGTTTCCCGCGGGGTGGGGGCTGCCTCAGGGGGCTGGGGGCGAAAGGGGAGTGTTTTCTTGCCGCCAGGACCCAGAGGCTGCTACGGGTGATGCGGAGGGTGCCGAGGGGCCCGGGGCGGCTGCATGGCTCCCGGGCGCGCTCCCACGCGCTGCGGCCCTCGGGAAGTCTGGACCCGGCGGACCCCGGGCGCCCAGTTGCACTCGATGCCTCTGGGGCGCCCGGCTTCTTTATAAGCCTCCCACTGGGCTGGGGGTGGGAGGAGGGGCCAGCGGCGGGGCGACCTGTCCGCCTCGAGCTCCCGCCTGGAGGTGCGCGATCCTGACAGCCTCTCCCCGCCGAGACGGGGCAGGGATGGGCCTGAACCTGGAGCTCTCCGGCCGCGCCTCCCCGCCGCCCGCTTGGGTCTGCCAGTTTTCCCTTTGTCCCACTCACCATCACTCCGTCTTAGCGCGACCCAGCCCCACGTGTCTGTGTGACTGCGGGAGACAGGGGATTTGCTCCGACAGCCTCAGAGATCAGCCAGGTGCCGTTCCTGGGGGGGGGGGGGGGGGGGGGGGCATTGTGGCCATGGACCTGACGGCCCCAAGAATGTTTTCTCAAGTCACTCTTATTCTCTGTCTCTGTCCCTGTCCTTGTCTCTCTGTCTCTCTCTGTCTCTGTATGTCTCTCTCTGTCTATGTCTCTCTCTGTCTCTCTCTGTTTCTGTCTCTCTCTGTCTCAGACAATTGAGGTTAAGTGACTTGCCCAGGGTCACACAGCTAGGAAGTGTTAAGTGTCTGAGTACAGATTTGAACTCGGGTCCTCCTGACTTCAGGGCTGGTGCTCTATCCACTGCGCCACCTAGCTGCCCCCTATTTCCTCATTTTTAAAATGAAAAGATTAGACTAGATGACCCAAAATCTATGAAATTGTGAACTTTTTGAGGGTAAGGTATCACCTGCACTTAGCACAGTGCCTGGCCTATAGTAGGTGCTTAATAAGTATTGTTTGACTAAATGATCCTGTTCCTTCCCTTTCTCCCCAAAGAGGTACGATTTTTAAAATTCACCACAAATTATTTTATATATATGTATATATACATGGATTTATTAAATCACTATAAATGACTACAAATTCACCTTTGTAAGACTGGGCAAGAAAGACTGAGAAAGAACAGGAGTAGTAGAATGAAAAAAAAAATAGAAAGAGTGTTTCAAGTCTCAGTGTTCTTTTTCTCCTTCTGATGGGTATCGTTCACTACAAAATGTGACTCTACAGTGGCTGGGGACTCAGACAGACACGGACACTGCCCATATTCTCTAGGTCACACAACTTTTGACCCAATATCCAGTCCCTTACAACTTCCTGAAGTTCTTTCAGGCCCATGTTGCCCAGAATCCACAGAGGCTACCAGCCATAGATGAGCAATGGTTCAATCAGTCATTCAATAAACACTTGTTTGTTTGTTTTTTAATTTTAATTTTATTTTAAAAATTTGATTTATTTAATATTTTTTCCTGTCACCTTCAAAACAATTTTTAATTTTTTTATACAATTTTTGAGTTTTAGGTTCTTTCCCTTATCTCCACTCACAATTAAGAAACCACATGTGAAGTTACAAAAAAAAATTTCCATAAAACTCAAATTGTTAAAGAAAACATAGATCTTCTACCCTAATGAAAATAAAAACCCTCAAGAAAATTAATAAACACTTCTTAAGCATCTGCTATATGCCAGGCATTTCCCTAGGCACCGAGAATATAAATCCAAAAAAAAAAAACAAAAAACAATCCTAATGTACCACATACACTCTAATTCAAAGACTTGAAAGTGTATTTTTAAGCCCTTTGTGGGAGATTTTGGGAAAGATTAGGCAGATGAGTATTATTGACAATAAGATATGCTGTGGAGAAAAAGGTAATTCCTCCTTCCTCCAGGTATAGTTGTCTTGTTAAGTGGTAGCAGTTTCCCAGTTTGTTGCTTCCCTTCTAATCTTGTTTGCACAGGAATGAACGGATTATTTTTAAAAAGTAATTGATTGGATCCAATATAAAGAGAGTAAATAATAATAATAAAAATAATAATTATATTTCTTATAATATCATAACAAATACAATATAATAAAACTAAAATAAATGAAACAACAATAATAAAAAATAAGTACAATACAGTGGGAGAGCACTGAAAAGCCAATAGCTAAAGCAGAACTAGCTAGTAATAAGCCAGAACTGAAATGGCAAAGGACCAATGTTTCACAGATATAGAAGATTGAACCCAACGTCCTCCTTTGTCTTTGAGCCTTATCCAGGTCAGTCCTGAGTACTGCACAAATACAGAAGGATAGAGAGGAGAGACAGACATTTGGCAGGGGAAATAAGACTTCTTGATTTTCTGTGAGCTAAGATGTGAGTCCTTTCTCTTTACATTGTAAATGAAGCTTTATGAGCTTGAGTTCTTATAAAGGAACTTGGGGACTACCTCTGAAGGAGGACCAGATACTGAAATTCCCATTTTTCTACTTTGGTTGCGATGATGTCTCCAAAATATACATGGACCATGGGATCTATCTTTCCAACCTTTGATTAACTAATTTTTTTCTGTATTTAACTTGCTGTAATTTTTCTTTTGTTCTCCAAGAAATCCACTGACATCAGGAGGAAGATGTCTTGGCTTACAGGAGAATTGGATTTTAGTGAGGGAGTTGTGCAAAATCATCAACCCCCATTTCCTCTTTCATAATCATTAGAGTCCAATGACAAGACATAGATCAAGATGACTGGCAATGGCCCCAGATGTCATGGGAGACCTTGATCTTTCTAAGATCTTTCTCAGTTAGTCTAGGACAACATTCATTCAGTAGTTAAAGGCTAGGTAAGAAGTGAGGCCACAGATGACTTAGCTTGCCTTCATAAAAGAATCAGTCTGGGATGGGAAGACCCTCAGAGTTTCTGGCCAGTGCTATTTAAGAGAAATGCAAATTACAATGAACTGATTATCTGAGGAACTGGAAAAGAGAAAAGGTGGGAAGGGAGTAGAGAGGACAGAGAAAGAGAAGATGGTAGCGAGAAAGAGAGAGAGGGGGCAAGACAATTAATTCTAAAATCCATTTTGGGATCAGTACAGTCAACTGAATTCAACTCAACGAGCATATTATTTGCAAGGTATTGCTTTAGGTGCTAAAGATACAAAGATGAAAGGTGCCATAGTTCCTGCCTTCAAGAAATAATCTTTTTTATTATAACTTTTTATTGACAGAACATACGCCTGGGTAGTTTTTTTATAATATTATCCCTTGCACTCACTTCTGTTCCAACTTTTCTCTTCCCTCCTTCCACACTTTCCCCTAGATGGCAGGCAGTCCCATAGTTGTTAAATGTGTTATAGTATATCCTAGATACAACATATGTGTGCAGAACCGAATTTCTTGTTGCACAGGAAGAATTGGATTCAGAAGGTAAAAATAACCTGGGAAGAAAAACAAAAATGCAAACAGTTTACACTCATTTCCCAGTGTTCCTTTTCTGGATGTAGCTGATTCTGTCCATCATTGATCAATTGGAACTGAATTAGCTCTTCTCTATGTTTAAGATATCCACTTCCATCAGAATATATCCTCATATAGTATCATTGTTGAAGTGTACAATGATCTCCTAGTTCTGCTCCTTTCACTCAGCATCTGTTCATGTATGTCTCTCCAAGCTTCTCTGCATTCATCCTGCTGGTCATTTCTTACAGAACAATAATATTTCATAACACTAATATACCATAATTTACCCAACCATTCTCCAATTGATGGACATCCATTCATCTTCCAGTTTCTAGCTACAACAAATAGAGCTGCCACATATTTTGGCACATACAGGTCCCTTTCCCTTCTTTAGTATTTCCTTGGGATATAAGCCCAGTAGTAGCACTGCTGGGTCAAAGGGTATGCACATTTTGATAACTTTTTGGGCATAATTCCAGATTGCTCTCCAGAATGGCCGGATTCTTTCACAACTCCACCAACAATGCATCAGTGTCCCAGTTTTCCCACATCCCCTCCCACATTCATCATTATTTGTTCCTGTCATCTTAGCCAATCTGACAGGTGTGTAGTGGTATCTCAGAGTTGTCTTAATTTGCATTTCTCTGATCAGTAGTGATTTGGAACACTTTCATATAAGTGGAAATAGTTTCAATTTCATCATCTGAGAATTGTCTGTTCATATCCTTTGACCATTTAACAATTGGAGAATGGCTTGATTTCTTATAAATTAGAGTCAGTTCTCTACATATTTTGGAAATGAGGCCTTTATCAGAACCTTTAACTGTAAAAATGTTTTCCCAGTTTGTTACTTCCCTTCTAATCTTGTTTGCATTAGTTTTGTTTGTACAAAGGCTTTTTAATTTGATGTGATCAAAATCTCCTATTTTGTGATCAATAATGGTCTCTAGATCTCCTCTGGTCATAAATTCCTTCCTCCTCCACAGGTCTGAGAGGTAGACTATCCTCTGTTCCTCTAATCTATTTATTATCTCATTCTTTATGCTTAAATCATGGACCCATTTTGATCTTACCTTGGTATGTGGTGTTAAGTGTGAGTCCATGTCTAATTTCTGCCATACTAATTTCCAGTTTTCCCAACAGTTTTTGTCAAATAATGAATTCTTATTCCCCAAATTGGGATCTTAGGGTTTGTCAAACACTAGATTGCTGTAGTTATTGACTATTTTGTCCTGTGAGCCTAACCAATTCCACTGATCAACTAGTCTATTTCTTAACCAATACCAAATGGTTTTGATGACCACTGCTTTAAAATATAGTTTTCAATTAGGTACAACGTGGTCACCTTCAGTCACTTTTTATTTTCAAAACACATGCATAGATAGTTTTCAACATTCACCCTTGCAAAACCTGGTGTTCCAATTTTTTCTCACTCCCTTCCTCCCATTCCATCCCCTAGATGGTAAATAATTCAATATATATTAAACAAGTACAATTCTGCTATACATATTTCCACAATTTTCATGCTGTCCAAGAAAAATCAGATCAAAAAGGAAAAAATGAGAAAGAAAACAACATGCAAGCAAACAACAATAAAAAAGTGAAAATACTATGTTGTGATCCATATTTGGTCTCCATAGTCCTCTCTCTGGGTGCAGATGGCTCTCTCCATCACAAGACCATTGGAACTGACCCGAGTCATCTCCCTGTTGAAAAGAGCCACAACATCAGAATTGATCATTGCACAATCTTGTTGCTGTACAATGATCTCATGCTTCTGCTCACTTCAATCAGCATCAGTTCATATAAGTCTCCCAGGCCTTTCTGAATTCATCCTGCTGATCACTTCTTACAGAACAATAATATTCCATAACATTCATAGACCACAATTTACTCAGCCATTCTCCAACTGATGGGTATCATTCAGTAGGAAGAACCTATTAGGGATTACAATACCTAATCTTACCTGAACTTATCTCATATTATCACCTGTTTATAGTACTTTTCTCTTTGGATGTCTTATCAGCTTCTTAAATTCTATGTGTCCAACATAGATTTGTCCAACATAGATTTGTCCACTTTCCCACAATCCCAGTTCTTTTCCAAATATTCCTATTTCCTCTTTCACCTGTCTAATTCTCTTCACCAACCTGGTTCAAGCTCTCATCATTAGACACCTGAGCTAGGAGCTTAAATTTAGGACTAAGTGTGTGAGCAAAGTGGCCTTTTGGAACCAGTTCCAGAATATCCACCCACATGCTATGGGTTCTCTAAGGCCTTTCCACCAAAAGCTGTCATTTCTGCAGACTCCTATTGCATGTTAAGATGGCAAATGGCAAGTGGGCAAGATGTTCTTTGAAGTTCTTCCAGTTTTAAGTTAATGAGTTTATTGACTGACCATTTCTTGATATCCCTACTAATTTTCAACGACTACACTGGAGAAGCTGCTGATTACAAGGACAGGCAGTTTCCCATGGAGAGTTCCCTACACCAAAAAGCTCATAAGATCAGGCTCTTCCTTCCATGAGCTTCCAGATCTCACTATCATTTTCATTGTCTTTGTAATTAATCTCTGCCACTAAAAAGGTGAGTGATCTTAAGCACATCCCAGGATACCTTCCTTCCTTTTCTTCTCCCCAGTCCCAATCTCCTGAACCTGAATATGAATGTCAGAAGCTGGTGTTTCTCTGGTGGAAAGGACTTGGTAAAAGGTCATGAATTGCAGCTGGGAAGAGGGATGCCCATGGGGCATCCACTGGGTCATGGGCAAAAGTGAAATTGGGTCACTCTGGAAAGAGACTTTTAGAGGCCCCTGGCTTACATCAGCTCTTTTGACTGTCTCTCTAAAAACACTTTTCAGTATATTCCTAGCATTATATGAAATATAGGAAGGGGATCATGCTAGCTGATAGGTTGTGTCATTAATTTTTCCACTCTTCCCAGTGTCCTAGACATTTATATGACAAATAAGTGATAGCATCTGTGAGAAGTCAAGTTTCAGAAAAAAGAAAGGATGATATTTGGAAGAGTTCATCTCCTTGACTTTTTCAGTATGTCTCTTAGGGGTCAAAACTATTCCATCCTGGTGTGGAAATTCCCTCTACTAATGAGGAGCTGCTAGGTGGTGAAGTAGATAAGACAATAGACTTGAAATCGTGAAGACCTGGGTTTGAAGCTCCAGAAAGTTATTAGCTGTGACCTTGGACCCTTTTAAGCTCATCAAGTTTTAGTTCCTTTATCTGTAAAAAGGATATAATAATAGCACAAAATTCAGAGGGTTATTACAAGAAATCATTTGAGATAATATATGTAAAGTGCTTTGGAAATCTTAAAGCACTGTAAATTTTAGCTGGTGTTAGAGTCAAAGCTTCTTAACTGTTTTTTATATCTATGGACATTGTTGTCAGGTAAAACTGATGTATCCCTTCTCAGAATGTTCTTAAAGGAATGAAATGACGGAAAAAGGGACAGACATCTATACAGCACCCAATATGTCCCAGACACCATTCTAGAGGCTTCACAAATACCATCTCATTTTTTCCTCATAAGTAGATGCTATCATTATCCCCATTTTACAGTTGGAAAAAGTGAGGTAAATAGGGGTTAAGTGATCACACAGTTAATAAATATCAGAGGCCAAAATTGAATTCAGACTTTTCTGATGCCAGGTTCAGCACTTCCTAAAATAAATTACCAACCATTACCAAGGAAGCTGATAATTTAATCAGCTCAATCTCTCAATTTAGAGAGAAAGTTATCACAATATTAATAAACCAAACAAATACCAATTCATGTTGTCAGTTCAGAGTCTCATGGGAACAGAGAGAGGTTAAATGACTTATCAAGAAAGGAGTTAAACCCAGTTCTTCCTTAATGACATGATGCCTTCTTTATTTTATTTTATTTTATATTTAAGTATTATTTTATTTTTCCCAATACATGCAAAGATTTTTTATAATAGCTTTTTATTTTCCTATGTACATGTAAACAAGTTTTCAGCATTCACCACTGTAAAAAACTTTGTGTTCCAAATTTTCCTACCTCCTTTATCCCCACCTTCTCCCCTAGACAGTAAATAATCAAATATATGTTAAACTTGTACAATTCTACTATACATATTTCCACATTTACCATACTACATAAGATAAATCAAATCAAAAAAAGAAAAATAAGCAAGCAAACAACAAAACAGGTGGAAATTCTGTATTGTGATCCACACTCAGTCCCCACAGTCTCTCTGGATGCAGATGGCTCTCTCCATCACAAGTGTATTGGAAATGACCTGAATCACCTCATTGCTGAAAAGAACCACATCCATCAGAGTTGATTGTCCCATAATCTTCTTGTTGCTGTATACAACGATCTCCTGGTCCTGCTCATTTCACTCAGCTTCAGTTCATGTAAATCTCTCCAGACCTTTCTGAAATCATCCTCCTGATCATTTCTTATAGAATAATTATAATTCATAACATTCATATACCATAATTTGTTCAGCCATTTCCCAAACTGATGGGCACATGATGCCATTTTCAGCAGCAGAATGGAGAAAAGCCTAAAGCAATGTTCATAACCTTAAAAAATTTTTTTTTAAGTCTATGGATGTTTTCTCAGAATAATGTCTAAAATAGATACGATGACAATGGAAGTCAACTATATTGAAATAGAGCTCTGATTTTTTTTCTCATTCAAGTTCACAGAATCCCAGAATCTATCAATATTAAGAAGCCCTAGTACCAAGCATCCTTATAGACACCGTTTATGCACATATTCACAACTGTGTCAGTGAATCCCCAATCCCACCAAATCATGGCTAATGTTAATGAGACTTCTTGAACACTTGTAAAATAAATCTGTAATCATTCCAAAATACAGTCCAGATCTTACCTGCAGAGTAATTCCAATACCTTGCACAACATATAACTATCCATCTGTCATGTAATCTTTTGTTTGTTTTTCAAGGAAACATTGAATGGAAAGTCCAGGACAAACTGAATGGACACTGTTGGAGCTTGGAGTCCCCATTCAACCTTGGAAGATGGCCGTCAAAGCTGTGGGTGGAAGGGTACTTGATGTTTTTAGGACTGTGGAAAGCATCATCCCTGGAGCTAATGACTTCATTTTCTTCTCTGCTCTGAGACTGTGGAGCAGGTTCCCTTTCTCAGCAGGGCCAAGAGGATTTTGGATTTTGACTGTTTTGTAAACAGTCAAGTGGATTACTTGTGAGGCAGCCTGGTTGTGGAAAGAATATGTTATTATGCCTTATTAGGCACTAGTAATAGTGGTAGTGGTGGTAATGGTGGGATATTGGCGTGAGGGGAAGAGAACCTGGAAAGATGTCTCCCAAAAGCTGAGATTTGAGCAGAATCTTGCAGGAAGCCAGGAATTGGAGATAAGGAGAGAAAGCAAGGGGCACAGAACACTTACAGCACGATGCCTGTGTAAATTGTAAGCTATTGCAGTCATTATTATTTGATAACAGTGGGAAGAGAAGTATGGCGGTTAGGTTTGGGAAGTCAAAAGTGGATCTGGTTAATGGCAGGGTTCAATGATAAATTACATACCCAGTGGATAGATTTACTCACTTATAGAAGAACATAAAAGAAAATGCAAGTTTTTTACCTTTTTGACATCCTGTGTTCCCAAATGGGCAAAATCTCACAAATAGAAAAGTGAATTATTAGGCAACTAACATAAGCACTTTAGTTCTGAAAAACCCACAAGTGTTAGGGGATTATGGGATTTTCTGCTGAGGTGTTCTAATCCAGCATGCACAATTCCTAGTTACCTTTAATTAGTCGATAAATATTTATGAAGGATCTGTTATGTCCCAGGCACTGAGTTTACAAAGAGAGATACAAGACAGTTGCTGCTCTGAAAGTGCTCACAGTTTAATCAGAGACTCAACATGAAAACTATTAAGTTCAAACAAGATATCGAGTATGAGCTGGAGATAATCAAGGGAGGAGGAACAATCAATAAAGGGGAGGATCAGGAAAGGCTTCTTTAGGGGTGGGATTTCAGCTGGTACTTGAAGGAAACCGGAGAATCCAGCAGCTGAGATGATGGAGACAGTGCCAGGAATGGGGGACAGACAGTTGCGGGAGAGAGAACGTCTCCTTTCAGCACAGCAAGGAGGCCATTGTCACTGAATTGTATACTGTGTGGAAGGTGTAGGAAGACTGGAGAGGTAGGGTGGGGACAGGTTATAAAGAGCTTTGAATGCCAAACAAAAGATTTCTATATTTGATTGCAGAAGTGATAGGGAGCCACTGGAGTTTATTGTAGATGCTGGTGATATAGTTAGACCCATACTTTAGAAAGATCATTTTGTCAGCTGAGTGGAGGATGAACTAGAGTGGGGAGAGACACAGAGGGCAAGACTCATCAGCAAGATCACTGAAATAATCCAGGTAGGAGATGATGAAGGTCTGTGCCAGGGATGTGTCAGCGTCAGAGGAGAACACTGGCTTCTCATAGCGATGTTACAAAGGTCAAACTGATAGGACCTGTCAACAGATTGAATATGAGGAATGAGAGAGAGTGAAGAGTCTAAAGTGATACTACACTGTGAGTTTGCTGATGAAAAAGGTGATAATGCCCTTGACACTAATAGGGAAGCTTGAAAAAAAGGGGGTAATGTTGGGGGAAAGATAATAAGTTTGGTTTTGGATATATTGAGAATAAGATGTCTATAGGACATTCAGTTGGAGCTAAGTGGTACTTAGATATGAAAGATTGGAGGTCAACAAAACTCTCTGAAGGTCACAGTCATAAATAGCTCAGATAAGCATAAATCCAGGGGCTCATGGAGCCTGAGATTTAATCAGGGAGATGAACTTATGGGCAGATTACTCCCTTGACCAACACTGGTTAATGTCTTTTTTTTTTTTTCTTTTCTTTTTTTGCAAATTTCTTTCTCCCTCCCTCCTTTTTTCCTCCATTTTTGTTATGTCTACCTCTTTGTGATCCCATTTGGGGTTTTCCTGGCAAAGATGCTGGAGTGGTTTCCATTTCTTTCTCCAATTCATTTTACAGATGAAGAAAGTAAGGCGAATAAGGTTAAGTGACTTGCCCTGGGTCACACAGCCAGTGAGTGTCTAAGGCTGGATTCAGACTTAAATTTTCCTGACTCTAGATTCAGTGCTCTACACTTCCCCTGGAGCAAATGCCTGGAACATAGAGGACTCAAATAGAGTTAATATGAGAAAAACTGAAAAGTGGAATGTTCCATCAAATTTGAGATGTCTGACAATAATAATTCATGTTGATACAAATCCTTAAGGTTTCTGGATGTATTGGATATGACACAAAAGTTAGGAGATGACAATGGTTAAGGT
This sequence comes from Sminthopsis crassicaudata, assembly GCF_048593235.1. NCBI lineage: Eukaryota > Metazoa > Chordata > Mammalia > Dasyuromorphia > Dasyuridae > Sminthopsis > Sminthopsis crassicaudata. Next base: position 68,722,211 of record NC_133622.1, read on the forward strand.
GAATCAGGCCATCCCGAAATCTGGTGGTATGTTAACAGTTTTCAAGATGGCTTGAATGTTCTTGCAACATTCTATAGCTATGGTGGAGGTCCAAACAGCCAGTCTTGTATTCAACAGTTTATTACTAGTGTAACACTCACTTTTTCAAAGGATATCAGTAATCATATGCTAAGGAACTCCAGTCTGGTTCTAAGAAATATAGAAACATCTTCATTTAATCCAGATGTTCCATGTTAAACCCTATATGTTCAAATTCTCATTATTTTTCTTCCGAATCCTTTCTCCTTCCAAACTTCCTTATAATGTTAAGAAAATAGCTACATATACAACATAAAACCTCAACCCATGTAACTGTCACAAACAATAATTTGGAGTAATGTGTAGGGATTGATTAAGGTCTGTGTGGTTTAATGTAAAAATATTCAAATTAGAACTACATCCTTTTATATATACACCAAGCACTTATAAACAGACCCCAGACCACTTGGTTTATACCAGTTGTGAGGATGTCAAATAAGGATATGCAAAGATTTGGGACTATATCCATTCATTCTAAATGGTTCTGTCTATTGTGTCCCCTTCTTTCTGGTGGGGGAATAAGCCTGGTTGAATGAGCCTGAATCAGATGCACCAGGGACAGATACTGTCAGCAATCAAAACTTCCTGCTGTAACTGAGGGACAATTGTGTTGTGGGTCAAGAATTAAAAGAAACAAAATGGGATTTGCTAAGGACCATTTACTCTTTCTACAAAAGAAGCATTGTTGCTCTAGCTGTGACTTTTCTCCAGTAAATATGAGAAGGAACTCCTGAGTAAATGCTAGGGGGTCCTGCAAAATTATCTGAGTTTTAACCTCCTTTTTTGGTCAATGAAGGAGAAGAAAAAAAGGCAAAATTTGGATAGTGAGAGAAATAATAAATACCAGATAGAATAATACACCAACTGAATCAATGATCCTGCAAACATATTCTAAATGTCTGGGTTAAGATGAATTTGGTCCTAATATTCTAATTCAATTTCCCTTGAGATTCTTCATACTATTAAAGAGTAGTAAGAGTCAAGTCATTTTAGTGAATATCTGATCTAGTCTCCCTTTTACATGTAAGAGGGAAGGAGCTTTCCCCCCCCCCCCAGTGGCAGCTGTAGTTCAAGTAACTATATCTACACCTCCTTCACCAATCTTACTCTGTATAGATGCATCAGGAAAATTTACGTGGTCTGGTTGGATGCTCCTTGCTGTGATGGAATTGAAAGGGAAGATGAAAAAATTATATGTGCATTTGTCTCAAATCTAAATGTAATGTATTTGCCCCTCCTTCACTATCCTCCAGTATAGGTCCTTAGAGGATGGTTGCCTCAAGTTCAAGATACTCTGTTGGTCTAAGCCTTTAGATCAAGATTTTCCTATCCTCAGCAATACAATGATCCAAGACAACTCTGAAGTACTTATGATAAAAAAATGCCATCCATACCCAGAGAAAGAATTGATTGTTTGTGAATACCTATTGAAGCACTTTTTAAATTTTATTTTTCTTGATGTGTGTGTGTGTGTGTGTGAGTGTGTGTGTGTGTGTGTGTGTGTGTTTGAGGGCAAAATCTATGTTTTCTTTCACAACATGACAATATGGAAATGTTTTACACAATCTCCCATGTGCCTTCTCAATGAAGGGACAATGGGGAGAGAAGGGAGAGTAACTGGAACTCACAATTTTAAAAACAAATGTTAAAAATTATTTTATGTGTACCTGGGGAAAATAAAATATTAAATAATGAGAACTTTTGGTCAAGAGCCCCCACTGTGTGTTTATCTTTCAATAGTCAACCAGAGGACACAATTAACTCAAAGCAATAGTATTTGCTGAAATGGCATAGTAAGAAGAGTAGCAATAAAACATCACTCCTGTAAACCTGTGCTTTTTCTCCCTGAAATATACCCAATATCTGTGATATTAGAGATGAGAACAGACACATATAAATAGAGTAGAGAGGCACATATGGATGAAATACACATGGTCAAGGTATATGTGTGGAGAAGTATATACCTGGAGAAAATATGTGAGAAGGTACATGTAAGGAGAGGTAGCTCATGTTTACATTATAGGGCCACTGATGTTCTTTCATTGCTCTTGTTTGTCTGGATTTCACAGTTTCTGCCAGATACTGACCCAGAGGTTGCCACTGGACACTAATTGGCTGTATTTTTTTTTTTTTTTGCTATGGCAATTAGGATTAAGCGACTTTCTCTGAGTCACACAGCTAGGAAATGTTAAGTGTCTGAGGTCAGATTTGAACTCAGGTCCTCCTGACTTCAAGGCTGCTGCTCTGTAGTCTTTAATTTTTTTTTTTTTATTTAAGCTTCTTATTTTCAAAACACATGCAAGGATAATTTTTCAACATTGACCCTTGCAAAACCTTGTGTTTCAATTTCCCCTCCTTCCCCCAATCCATCCCCTAGATGGCAAGTAATCCAATATATGTTAAACATGGTAAAAATATATGTAAATCAAATACAGGCATACATATTTATACAATTATCTTGCTGCACAAGAAAAATCTAATCAAAAAGGAAGAAAAATCAGAAAGAAATAAAATTCAAGCAAACAATAACAAAAGAAATAAAAACACTATGTTGTAGTCCACACTCAGTAACCATAGTTCTCTCTCTGGGTGTAGATGACTCTCTCCATCACAAGATCATTGGACCTGGCCTAAATCATCTCATTTCTGAGAAGATGATTGGAGGTAGTCTTTACTGCTTCTTGTTTTGAAAAGAGCCGAAATACTTGGTGATTTTGTTCTTCAGATATGCAATAACCATTTAAAACGTATTCCTCCTTGTCTAAAGAATAAAAAGAATCAGAAAACCTCTATTCAGAAGATCTGGTGTCTGGATATTCTCAAATTCAGGAACTTTTAAATTTAGGATTGTCTAAGAGGTAACTCTCAAATCTTGTGCTGCCCAAGAAATTTCCTTTCTTTGCTATCAGCCTAGATTCTGGATTCATTTGTTCTGGGGAATTCAAATTCCCTCAGTCATTTGAAAAGAAGGACAGAGGTGAATTTTTCAAGAGCTTGTAACTGCCTCCAAACCTTAGTATTTTTTCTGGAACTGATTTTTTAGAGCAGACTGCTTTCTTAGCTCTTTCGATAACAACTTTTCTTAACAACTGTTCTGTTGATTCCACCATTTAAAAACTCAAGCTGTCTGTTCACTCAAATAAACAAGTGTAAAGAAAAAAAAGCTCCCCCCTCCCCAGCCATAACCCACAACTAGGAGTCAAGTCCATTGTTTATGTCTATTCTCAGTATCCTGACTCTTCACCTATAAATATAGTTACTCAAAATCTGATGCCCTTAGAATTGCAAAAGGATCACTAAGTCTGATGAAGACATAGCATGAAAGGGACTTTGCTCCATATCCTTACATAAGAAAGGCACAGTGGGAAATGAGCATTGCGTGGGGTGGGATAGTAAAATAATACATGGAGTAGATGAAAAATGAAGGCAATGTATTTACCGTGACACAATTGGACTTGAAACTGTAGACATTTCTATGGTGTGTGTGTGTGTGTGTGTGTGTGTGTGTGTGTGTGTGTGTGTGTGTGTGAGGGAGGGAGCCAGAGAAACTAGGTGTTGACTATCTTTTCAATAACACTTTGTGTTATTGAACACTAGATGTGATGTAGGATTGTCTAACAAAAAAGGGCAAGATTTAGGCATTAACTAACATTCCCTCAGGAAGCAGTAGGAGATGATGGTGTAACAGTTGATAGCAGCAGTTCTGTGGCTAAGCAAAGAACAATTTTGTATGTGAAGAACAGTGATAATTTAAAGTATTTTTATATATATTTCAAAAACTAAAATACTATTGAAAAATTTAAAAAATACTTTGCTATTTGATGTATGGTTCCTCACTGTAATCATGACAGTAAAGGATTTTGGAGTTGTATAAGAGCTTTCTTTCATATAGGTATAGCTGCTAAGAGAATTAGAGTGAACAAAAAATCTGCATTCAGATCACAATTCTGCCATTATATGAATTTTATTATTTTTTTCCTAGCTCTATAAAACAAACTATTGGTAGTTTGATTGGCGTAATACTAAATAAGCCTAATTATTTAGTTAGTATTTTCTACCTATGAGAATTAATATTTTTCCAATTATTTAAATTTGACTTTATGCAGACTGCTTTATAGTTGGATTCGTATAGTTGATGAGTTTATCTTGGTAGTCAGAGTCAAGTATTTTGTAGTTTGACTAGTTATTTTGAATGGATTTTTTCTTTTTATGTCTTCATTCTGGCTTTTGTTGATAATATATAGTAATGCTCATGATTACTGTCGATTTATTTTATACCCTGCAACTTTGCTGAATTTATTGTTTCAATTAATTTTTGGCCAACTCTTAAGGGCTTTCTAAATAAATCACTATATTATCTTCCAAAGCAATAATTTTATTTCTTCTTTGCTTGTGTTATTTCACCAATTTATCTTTATTGCTATTAATATAATCAGCATTTCTAGGATTATGTTACATAATAAAAATGATCAAAGGCAACTTTGCTTTAGATCTTATCTTATAGAAAAGCCTCTAACCTCTTCCCCATGACATATAATGTTTGTTCTTTGTGTTAGATTGATTGTATTGATTATATTAAGAAAAGTCTATTATTTTTATTCTTTATAGCAGTTTTAATAGAAACAAAAGTTGCATTTTGGCAAAAGCCCTTTCAATATCTATTTGTATAATAACATATTTATTATTTATATTACTTATTATATTTATATTATTCCTATATTAAATCAACTTTTTATTCCTGGTATAAATCCAACATGATCATAGTGTATAATCTTTCTGCTACTAATAAAATTGTCATGGCCTATTTACCAAAATAAACATTTTACATCAATATTTTTTAGGCCTTTAGTTTTATTTCTCTGCTTTGTTGCCTTCTAATTCTCCCTGATCAGTATGATATTGGTATCATATAGAAAGAGATTGGAAGTGTGCCCTCTTTTCTGAAAACAGCAAAGAGTTCTTGTAACACTCGAATTAACTTTAAAAAAATAATATCTTTGAATTTTTCCCTCTTTACGAGTTTATTTGTGACTTGCTCAATTTTGCATTCCAATATTGGTTTTTTAAATTGTTTATTTCTGTTTTTGCTAATCTGGGCTTTTTATGTGTTCAATCATTTTTTTCCCCCGAGTTATCGAACTTGATAGCAAATTATTAGTTTCTGCTAATTTCTATTATTTGCTCTTCAATTGTGAATTTTTCCCTCTTCAATTTTTATACAAATGATCTAGTTTTTCTCTCTTTAAAAATATATTATTAATGGAATATTATTGTTCTATAAGAAACGATTACCAGGATGATTTCAGAAAGGCCTGGAGAGACTTACATGAATTAATGCTAAGAAATCATACACATCAACAAGATTATATGAATGATCAAATATGATGGACACGGCTCTTTTCAACAATAAGATGATTCAGGCCAATTCCAATGGACTTGTGATGGAGAGAACCTTCTGTGTACAGAGGACTATGAGGATTGAGTATGGATCACAATATACTATTATCACCTTTTGTTGTTGTTAATTACTTGTTTTTTCTCTCATTTTTTTGTCCCTTTTTGATGTGGTTTTTCCTGTATAACATGATAAAGGTGAAAATATGTTTGGAGGAATTGCACATATTTGACCTATATTGGATTACTTGCTCTCTAGGGGATGAGGGAGGTGTAGAAGGAGAAAGGAAAATATGGAACACAGGGTTTTGCAGGGATGAATGCTGAAGACTATCTTTGCATATATTTTGAAAAATAAAAGCTATTATAAACATTACATTATTTATCTATTTTATTAGTTTCTTTAAAAATAGCTTCTAGTTTTATTATTTCAATTTTAAAATTCACTTTAATGTTTGGAATTCTTGTGTTATTGGTTAGTTGAACAGTTTTGTTTTGTTCTTGTTCAAGATTTTTTTTATATATTTGCATACTTGCCCAATTCATTGATTTGTTCTTTCTCTCTGCTGTTGATGAAAGTGTTTATAAATATACAAATTCTCCTAAGAACTGCTTTACCCATTTTGGTAGATTGTTTCATTATTGTTATTTTAAAATATTAAATTTTCTCTCATTTCTATAATTTTTTATTTGATGTCCCAGTTCTTTAGAAATATACACTCTTAATTCTTGGCTTATGGTTTAACCATAAAACAAAATAAGTGAAATGTTAACACATTAGAATTATTTTGGACCTCCTGACTACTTGCCAGTGTTACCATGGAGACCAGGACACGAATAATGAATCACCTTTGAGGTCCTGACAAAATCTTTTTGCTAAAATGATTATTATACATTAGCAGCTGTAGATTTTACTATGAAAAAATAATTATGATAGAAAATAATGACTACATCCTGAATTACATACATACATACATACATATATATGCATGTTAAATCTTAATAAAGACTAGTTAAAAGTAAATTTAGTTTTACCACTGAAAAGTCTAATTTTTGATAATATTTGAAGGGAATAATTCCATTACTTTCTAGTGCCTCCAATATTTGATTTTTAAAAAAAGTATGATCATCAATTCTGATGGATGTGGCTCTTTTCAACAATGAGATGATCCAGACTAGTTCCAGTGATTTTGTGATGAAGAGAGCCATCTGCACCCAGAGAGAGGACTGTGGGAACTGAGTGTGGATCACAACACAGCATTTCCCTCTTTTTGTTATTGTTTGCTTGCATTTTGTTTTCTTTCTCATTTTTTCGTTTTGATTAGATTTTTCTTGTGCAGCAAGAGAATTGTTTAAATGTGTATGTATATATTGGATTTAACATATGTTTTTACTATGGGTGGCATGTTTTGGATTGCTTGTCATCTCGGGGAAGGGGGAAGAGAATTGGAGCATACTGTTTTGCAAGGGTTGATGTTTAGAAATTATCCATGCATATGTTTTGAAAATTGAAAAGCTTAGGTGGCTCAGTGGATAGAGCACTAGCCCTAAAGTCAGAGGAACCTGAGTTCAAATTTGACCTCAGACATTTAACACTTTCTAGCTGTGTGACCCTGGGCAAGTCACTTAACCCCAGCCTCTGGGAAAAAAAAAAAAAAAAAAAAAAAAAAAAAGTTGCTTTAGGGTCAGAAATTTTTTATCACTAACTTGTAAGGTGAACTTAGTGAGTTCCTCTCTAGCCTCATGTAATCTGTCCACTGTATCAAAGTAGAAAATATAAATGGACTATGTTAAAGAAATATTGAGGAAATATGGGAAGGAGGAGATTGGATTCCTGAAATAAAAAGTTTATTCAGTTTTCTGTCAAAAATGTATGATCGGGGCAGCTAAGTGGTGCAATGGATAGAGCACCAGCCCTGAATTCAGGAGGACCCGAGTTCAAATGTGACCTCACACAATTAACGCTTCCTAGCTGTGTGACCCTGGGCAAGTCACTTAACCCCAGCCTCAAAAAAAAAATGTATGATCATATAGAAGTCCTATTTTAATGACATAACTCAATGTGTCTTGACATTTCAGCTTCTCTTCAAAGTCTTTCTCTCCCTTCAGGGATCTGAAGAGAATCTGGAACCATATATATGCTCTTGAATTTGGAAACCCAATTAACATGATCTTTCTTCTCTTTCTGGCTCTTGCTGGCTTCACACCTGCCATAGGTGAGGAACCTTGAATAATCAGTCTGTACCAATGAGGAGAGTCTCATGTGAATAAAATTTAAGTCATGATATTAAATTAATGAATAGAATGTCATTAGTAACACTCCTTATCCTTTAAGTTATTAATGATAAAAAAATTCTGAGAGACTATTTTAAAAATAATTATATGAGAAAAGTGTTTGAAGAATTCATATCTTAGGTTTTGGGGCATAGATTATATGGAAAGAAAACAAAACTTTGCTTTGCTAAAAGCCATAAATCTGGGCAGCTACATAAGGATAGCATGAGCAATGTGACCTTCTTCTGCCACATACAATATGTAGGTATTGCCAGGCCCCATAATCTTTCAGGAGCAAGGTTTCTTGAAGGAGATTCAACAATAGGAACATTGACAAAGCACATTCCTTCCTCAGGGGCCCAGAGTTCCCATCAAAGCTAAGCTTTGCCCAGAAAATGAATTAAATGACTTTCTCTGTCTCTGTCTCTTTCTATCTCTGTCTCTCTGTCTCTGGCTGTCTCTGTTTGTCTCTGTCTGTCTGTTTCTGTCTGTCTCTGTCTCTCCCTCTCTCTCTTTCTCCATCTCTCTCTCTGTATCTCTCTCTCTCTCTCTGTTTCTCTGTCTATGTCTCTGTCTCTGTCTCTCTCTGCCTTTCTCTCTCTATCTCTGTTTCTCTCTGTCTCTGTCTCTCTGCCCCTGGCTGTCTCTCTGTTTGTCTCTGTTTGTCTGTCTGTCTCTGTCTGTCTCTGTCTCTCCCTCTAGGTCTGGTCTAGCTCCTCTTGTCAGGATAAGCAAAAGTCCTTGCCCCACGTGTGGACGCCAATTGTAGTGAGCTGTTGTCTCTAGAAGCTGCTGGATCGCTCTCTGGGAAGAGATCTGCTGTGTCTTCTACTCAAATCTCTCCGACAGATTCTTCTTCCTGTAATGAACCGTTGTCTCCAGGCAGTTGCTGTTAACTCTTGTCCAAAGAAGTGACTTCCCTTCCTGCAGAGAGCCCCGTCAATCCTGATGCAATTCAGAGTCTTCCTCTTGTCTCTGGGAGTCCTCTCTTTTATTCTCCCAGAGAATGGGCGTGGGATAATGCAAGGGCTTCTGGGAAGAACCACCCCAGCCAATGAGCTTGCCCCCTCTATCAAGTCAACCTGAGTTCTCACCTTGTAATTGTCCAGAAAACCTCAGTTCTCACTTAGTAATCCTAACAATCTTTCTCTCTGTTTATCTCTGTATCTCTCTCTCTCTCTCTCTCTCTCTCTCTCTCTCTCTCTCTCTCTCTCTCTCTCTCTCTCTCTCTGTCTCTGTCTCTCTTTCTCTGTCTCTCTCTGCCTTTCTCTCTCTGTCTCTGTTTCTCTCTGTCTCTGTCTCTCTGCCCCTGGCTGTCTCTCTGTTTGTCTGTCTGTCTCTGTCTCTGTCTCTCCCTCTCTCTCTTTCTCCATCTTTCTGTTTCTCTCTGTATCTCTCTCTCTCTCTGTTTCTCTGTCTATGTCTCTGTCTCTCTTTCTCTGTCTCTCTCTGTCTTTCTCTCTCTGTCTCTGTTTGTCTCTGTCTCTGTCTCTCTGTCTGTCTTTTTGTCCCTATCTCTGGCTCTCTCTTGATGGGTTGACATCCTTGTTGCTCTGTTCTACAACTCTTCAGCTATTTTTGTTCAGTTACTTAGCCTGCAAGGAGAGTCCTTCATGTGGTTTTTTATTTTTGGCTTTCACGTGGTTTTTTTTTTTTTAACATTTAGATTGAGATGTTTAAGGAGCAAATCACTTAAGCTGTATCAACTCTATTTCAAAATAACCACAACTTTGTGATTTAGCTGTGTCTTTAAGTAGACCCATCTTCAGTGTGGTATGGTAGTATAAAGCATAGACCTGGGTTCAAATTCCACTTTTGACATTTTCTCCTTATGTGATCTTGGACAAGTCATTTAACATTGGTGGATCTTAGTTTTTTTATCTGTAAAATGAGAGTTTTGGATTAGATGGCCTCTGAATTCCCTTCCAGCTTTTCATATATGTTCCTATGATCCAATTATAACTGAGAACCCTTTTGGACCCTCATGTGTGATTATACCCATCAAAATGATAAATACTTTTCTATAAACCCCATGAATTCAAGAAATTAACTCAATTATTATTGTTGTTGAGTCATGTCTGATTCTTCATGACCTCATCTGGGCTTTTTTTTGGCAAAGATACTAGAGTGGTTTGCCATTTCCTTCTCTAGTTCATTTTATAGAAGAGGAAACTGAAGTAATTTCTCTAGGATCACACAGCTAGTAAGAGACTGAGGTCAGATTTTGAACTTGGGAAGATGAAACTACCTGATTCTGGATCCAGCATTCCACCCACTGTGCCATCTAGCTGCTTTTACAAAGAATTACTAAATGTCTACAATTTTCAAGGCACCATAGTTAGGAGCTGGTGATAAAGAGACAAAAATAGTCCCTGCCCTTAAGGAGCTTACAGTTTACTGTACAATACAATATGTAACCAGGTAAATAAATACAAGATAAATTTTAAAGGAACTGGGAGGAATCTAAAAAGACCATCTGGAAAGAAGCAACTGAGTTAAGGGTTGATTTAAGCTCAAGACTCTTGTATCATTATGATTATTGCTCCCTCTGGCTCTAGGATTTAGGGCAAATATTTTCTCTTCTTGGACCCTGGTTATATATAAGATGAGTCAGCTGGATGAAATGACCTCTAAACTACCTTTCATATTCTGTGATTTTTATGATGTGATTTTATGATAAAAAAAAAAAAAAAACTACTTGAGAAGCAAGCTGAATACTTGTGAGTGTGAGCTGGTATCCTGAGGACACAAAACTTATGTGGAGACAAATTGCTTAGCCAAGATAAATTCTTTGTTTAGCTGAGGTCAACCTTTGTTGCTCCACAATATAAAACTGATAGTCAGCAGTGATTATCATTTGGGAGAACAAGGCTCAAGAGTCATTTGATAAGAAAGAGAGAATTTTATTATGCTCATTATATAAGGTGTTGAGAGATTCAGGATCTGTTGCCCTGAGCACTTTGTTCCTCTCTCCCCTGATTATAATCAACTTGTTATGAAAAATAACCTTGTTTATGAAAAGGCTTAAGGTGAAAGTCCTATGTCTTTAGTTTATATTGATCCTAATACTAAAGTCAGGTTTTGTTACCTTTTTTTTTTTAATCTAAAAAAACAAAAACAAAACAAAACAAAACAAAAAAACCTCAGTGACTTAGAAGTTGCTATAAGGTAAAAAGAGATTATCTAAAATAGTGCAATAATTTATGGCACATAAAACATTTATAGGAGCCTTTTTTGTGATGGCAAAATATTGGAAATTGAGGGGATGCCCGTCAATTGGGGAATGACTGAATAGGTTGTAGTATATGAATGTAATGGAATACTATTATGAATAAGAAGTGATGAATGGGCGGATTTCAGAAAAACCTGGAAAGACTTGTATAAGCTGATGCAAAGTGAAATGAGCAGAACCAGGAAAACATTGTACACAGCATCAGCAACATTGTGTCATAATCAACTATCAATAACTCAACACTTCTCAGCAACACAATGGTCCAAGACATATATAGGTAACTCATGAAGGAAATTCTATTCACATTTAGAAAGAGAACTGATGGACTCTGAATGCAGATTGAAGCATACTTTTTTCACTTACTTTATTCTTTTGCATGTTTTTTTTTCCTTTTGATCTATTTTTTCTTTCACAATTGTGACTAATATGGAAATGTTTTACATAATAGCACATATATTACCCCTATTAAGTTGCACACCATTTTAGGAAGAGAAGAGGGGAGAAAGGGAGCGTGGCAGAAAAATTCAAAACAAATGAGCAGAACCAGAAGATCACTGTACACTTCAACAACAATACTGTATGAGGATGTATTCTGATGGAAGTGGAAATCTTCAACATAAAGAAGATCCAACTCACTTCCAGTTGATCAATGATGGACAGAGGTAGATACACCCAGAGAAGAAACACTGGGAGGGGAATGTAAATTGTTAGCACTAATATCTGTCTGCCCAGGTTGCATGTACCTTCGGAATCTAATGTTTATTGTGCAACAAGAAAATGATATTCACACACATGTATTGTACCTAGACTATATTGTAACACATGTAAAATGTATGGGATTGCCTGTCGTCGGGGGGAGGGAATAGAGGGAGGGGGGGTAATTTGGAAAAATGAATACAAGGGATAATATTATAAAAAAATATATATATATAATAAAAAAAATTACTCATGCAAAAAAAAAAAAAAAAGAAAAATTCAAAACACAAAATCTTGTAAAAATGAATGCTAGGAACAACTAGGTGGTGAAGTGGATAGAGTACTGGCTCTAAAGTCAGAAGCACCTGAGTTCTAATCCAGCCTCAGACATTTGACCCTCATTAACTTTGTGACTCTGGGCAAGTCATTTAAACCTTAATTCCCTTCCCCTCTAAATGACTGTTAAAAATTGTCTTGACATGTAATTGAGAAAAAATACTATTAAAAATAATGTATGGTACAGTCCTCTAATTGGATATTTTCATGCAGTTAAGACCAAGCGAGACGAAGGATATAGAGAAAGCAGGAAATATATTAATGAAATAATAGGAAGCATGAAAAAACAGAAACAGAGGAATGGAGTACACACTAACTATGATCGTATGAGGAAAAGTGAATAGCTACTGATCTGAAGGAGAGTTTAGAGGGAGAGACCATTAAAAAAATATTTTCAAGTCATAATTAAGGCAGGGCAATTGGGGATTCATCTCAGAGTGTCAAATTTAAGAGTCTTTGACAGGACATACTATTGTTTAGTAGCATAGAAACAAGAGAACAACTACTTAATAAGAATAATTAAAATAGGAAACTACTAGGTATTTGCTACAAGGAGCTTTTCTCTCAGTTTACCTTGTTTCTCTTATTCCTAAGAGTCAGCCTTTATCATAGTATTTGGAATCTTTGTCTCCTACCCTTCTCCTTGAGCTGAAGGCATAGTTTGTGCCCCTGATTGTGGGCATGGTTGGTGGAACTTGCACTAAAGATAAAAAGTCCTAGTTACATCTCTGTTGTGCTATATTATGCATTTAAATTAAGTAATTTAAATGTAAGTAGGCCGTGTTAGTTCTTTGCATTGATGTTTAACGACAAATTTCTAAAACAACATTTGTACTTTTAAAAAAGTAAAGAAATATCTACTACAAGGGAGCACCACTGTGTGTAAGCACCCCAGGACAAAGCTCTAATCATGCTTAGCTATCGTTCTATTAGGCATTATGAAGACTATAAAGGAAATAAATTTGGTTTCTACATAAAAAGAACTTCCAATCCAACTAGGAAGACAGAATTCACATTAATGGAAAAGGAGAAACCTCTGATGAGAAACTCGTCAGCAACTGTTAGCCTACACCCCAAGTCCCAAATAGATGTGGTGTTTTATATTCTGTTCCTTTATCAATTACCTCATAGGCTTTCTGGGAAGCTTGGATTTATTTAGTACTGGAAACAATCTCAGCGATCATTCTTGCTAATTCTAAATCTAGAAGGGACCATTGAAATCATTTAATTCAAAACCCTCATTTTATAGTTTGGACAACAGAGGCCCAGAGAGAGTAAATTATTTTCCTCATGACAAACAAGTAGAACCAAGATTTATTTGAGCTTCCATAATTTTAAATTTAAAGATACTTTTGTTGATGTTAACCAATCTCCCATCTGCCTCCTTGGGTTATATGACCCTTCTAAGAGTGAAGTCCTTGTCCGTGGTGCTGCTTCTTAGCCTTCCTGAATGTGCATCATGGAGATGTGTTTCCCTTATAAAGCCATGCCAAAAAAAAAAAAATCCTCTTCCCCAATTTCTATATGGGAAATAAAAAGAGTGGGGGAGAGAAAGAAGAAGGGAAGAGAGAGGGAGGGAAGAATGGAAAAAGAGAGAGGAAAGGAGGGAGAGGAGGAAAAGAGGGAGGGAGCATAGATGGGAAGAGAGAGAGAAGGAAGGAGGGAGGAAGAGGAAGAGAGAGAGAAAGGGAGGGAGGGGGAAAAAGAGAGAGGGAGGGAAGGAGAGGAAGGAAGAGAAGGAGTGAGAAAGAAAGGGAGAAAGAGAAAGAGGAAAAGAGAGAGAGAGAGAGAGGAAGGAGGGAGGGAGAGAGGGAGAGACAGAAAGAGGAGAGAGGGAGGAAAGGAGAGAGACAAAGAGACACATGAGAGACACAGAGAGAGTGGGAGGAAAGGAGGGAGGAAGAGAGAGGGAGACAGAGAAGGATTTTATTACTTAGGATCAAAGAATGATGAGTTTAGAGCAAGAAGGTACTTATGACACCATTTTATAGATGAGAAAACTGAAGCTCATAGGCAGAATGACTAGTCTAAGATGACACAGGGAGCTTGGATTTGATCCAAGTTCTCTAACTCCAGATGGAATGCTCTTATCCTTTCCAGTAGTGTGCAGGAGCTTCTGGGCTCAGCAATACATTTGAAATCATCATCTCATGGAAGTTTCATGAGGGCAGAGCCAATATTTTATTAAAACTTGGTATCTTTCCTGTGTCCAGCACACAGTGTTCTCCACATAGTAGGTGATGAATGAATGGATGGATTGTACATTGCACCAGATAGCACACATTTATTAGCTCATAAGTAATTGTTAGTGTTCCAAAATGGACTCTATTTCTTACTGTTTCTTGTCTGGGCAGAGGCAGAGTGCATTGGGAGCGGAGCTTGAAGCACTAGAGAGCCAGGATGATTTTGATCCAAGTCCTGCTTCTGATACATGAGGAAGGGGAAAAGACCAAGTATTTATATAGCACCTACTACATACCAGATCCTGTGCTATGAGATTTATAAATATCATCTCATTTGATCCTCACAGCAACCGACTGGGGAAGGTGCTGATATTATCCCCATTTTACAGTTGAGGAAACTGAGATCTAAGATCACAAAGCTTTTAAGTGTCTGAGGCTAGCTTACCTCTATATACTCTGACACCTACCTTCTTCTAATGACACATACTAACTGTGTGACCCTGGACAAGTTATTTAATGTCTCGATGTGCTAGGCAACTCTTTAAGACCCTAAGTGGCTGGGAAGACATTGATCTGCATTGGTGAGGGAGTTTCTTCACTGGATATTTCCTATGTCAATGAAAGCACATGTCCAGTCCTTTTCTATTTTCCACAGGGAATGCAAAAAGTGTTTATAGATAAGAAAGTTCTGAATCCATCTGGTTTATTTACTTAAGTCCATAAATTGTTTATGACCAAGATGAAAAACTTACATGCTTATGAATCTCCTCTCCAATCCATCCTCTATACAATTGCCCAAATGCTATCCTAAACCCTTAGTCTGCCATGTCCTTTTCCTGATCAAGAAGCCTAGTGACTTCCTACTGCTCCAGAATCAAGTACAAATTCCTTAGCTTTACCTTGAAAGTCCTGCAAAAATAGAGGCTCTTAGCCTATGTTCTCAAGCTTATTTAACTTTACTACCCTTCCAGTTAAATTCATATTTCCTCTCTGTTCCTGAACTTAGTGTTGCATTTCCCTCCTATGCCTTTGTATAGACTGAATGTTCTAAACACAGGTAGTTATTCAAGCAGCTTGATGGGCAGAAGGGGGTACAGTGGATACAATGCCTGTTCTGGAGTTTTTAAAGACCTGTATTCAAATCTAGGATTGGATACTCTTTGGCTGTGTGAACTTGAGTAAGTCATCTAATCTCTTTGCCTGTTTCATCATCTATAAAGTGGAGAATGTAATAGCACCTGCTTCACAAGGATGTCATGAGGATCACATGAGATGATAACTATAAAAACTCTTAGCATAGTACTTGTGTGTTGTAAATAGGTGGAGAGGTATAATAATAGCTACCATTTATAGGTGTGATCACTATGAACATATCCTTACCATTTCTAAAATCTTATAATCTCTCTGGGTTTCTCAACCAGGTGAGAACTCAGGTTGTCTGGACAGTGACAAGGTGAGAACTCAGGTTGTCTGGACAGTGACAAGGTGAGAACTCAGGTTGTCTGGACAGTGACAAGGTGAGAACTCAGGTTGACTCGACAGTTCTTTGGCTCAGACCTTTGGTTTGGGCCTTTAAAGGGAGTTTACACCTTAGGAATTCTGAGAGGAGCAAGTTCATTGGTGGAAGTATTTCCCCACGCCCCGTTGAGTCCTTACAAGCCCATTCTCTGGGAGGATAAAAGAAGGGCAGCATTGGGTCTGAGAGAATCGACCCTGGGATAGAATTTTGACGCCAGGCAGGCTGAAAGCAGAGGAAAGACAAGAGTTGGAGGAGATTCGGAGCTCCCAAGAAACCTGAGCACAGAGGAAAAGATTTTACAGATCTCCTCCCAGAGAAGGATTATAATTGAGCAGACAGACCCTCACAATTCAAGAACATTACAGGTTTTAATTTCCTCAGTTGCTAAAATAAAAGGCTGAGGTTAGCTTTAGTTTCCAAAGCTTTTTGTTACATGAATCCCTTTCAACCCTCCTAAAAAGGTGTGAATCCCCAGAACAACTCATATTCTCCTCATGACATTCTTTATTATTATTTACTACTTAAACCACCATCAAAGAATGTTTAGCAAAACCATTTGGACTATTATTACACATCCCTGAGGTGTCCTAAAACTCCCAAATGGGAATCCCTGGACTAGACAAACTCTGAGGATCCTTCCTGGTCTAAAGTCCTGTGATTCAGTAATTGTGTTTTTCTTCATGTTTGAAGAGCTTTATAACAAATATTTACTCTGGCGCTACATTTAGCTTTTCATTTTTCAATGTGTATCTGAAACTGAAAGCAAATTAACACATACACCATTTGTAAACACCCACAGAGGAGATAAGATATCCATCCCAAAGTAATCCCTATGAGAATGGGCACTGCCAGGAGACTTAAAACAAACAAGTACTTAGCAGTATCTAGGAGGCTGGCTTACCTAATACAGACACTGGTTGTGCTTAGGCCCAATAGCAGCCACCCAGGGCTTTAGGTAATTCAAAGCAAATTCCAGGAATCCATGAAATCAGCACAGACTCCCTCTGTATCTGCTTTGGTTTTTTTTATCTGTGGAACACAGATAATAAAAACTCTTGCCTCCCAGGATCATGGTGAGGACAAAATGAGATAATGTTTGTAAATATTTTGACAACCTTAAATGACAGCTATCATCATTATGATGGTATCTCCACCATCACCACCACCATCATCACCACCACCACCATCATCATCATCATCATTTCTACAACATTGTCGTTCTTTCAGTCTTTCAGTTTTGCAACCTTGCCATTGCCCTCCAGTCTTTGTTGTCTCTTACCCCATATGTCCAATTAGTTATCAAATCTCATTGTTTCTGTCTCCACAAAATTTCTCTCATCATCTCTTTCTCACCACTCTCACGGTCACCATCCTAGTTCAGGTCATCATCTTGTCTCATCTAGAATATTACAATAACTTCCTCATTGGTCTCCTTACCAATCACGTCTTTCCCTATTCCAATCAATCTTCCATATAACTCTCGAAGTGATTGATTTTCCCTTAAGTACCATGTCACTTTTATACTCACTCAACTCCTATGGTTCCCTACTGTCTTTATAATCAAATAGAAATTTTGGTTTGGCTTTTAAAGTTGTTTACAACCTGACTTCCACATAACTTTCTCATTAAATATCACTTTTTTCCCCCCTACATCGCTTATTCTAGGGCAACTGTTCTTGTCTTAAAACAGGATATACATCTCTTGTCCCCCATCTTTTCCATAAGCTCTCATCCACCTATTTTGTAGAATCTCATATTTCTTCCAAAATTCATCTAGAGTATTACTTTATGAAGCCTTTCCTAAACTCAAGCATTAGTGCCTTTCCTTCCTAACATTTATTGATTATCGTCTTTATTCTATATATATTTAAATATGTCCATAGAAATGGGTAGAATATAAACTCCTTGAGAAGAGAAATTATTCATTTAAAATATTTATTTACTTAAAACTAAATACAAAATAAGAAAAAACAAAACAGAAAAATACAGAAAAGGAAAATAAAAAGCAAAAGAAAACATTGTCATGCATCCAGCAGAACACCAGGAAAGATTTAAAATATGTAACAATAAATTTCCATTTCATGAAAGCATGTATAATAATCAGATAACTACTCCTTAAGTTGACTTGCTGTAACTTAACCTCTTCCCCACCCATAGATCACTCCCTTATCTTTCCATCCCTCTTTATTCCATTCCCATTAATCTACACAATTTGTCCCATTACCATAAATCTACACATGCTTCTGTACCCTACCTTATCCTATTCCCTCCCTCCTCTCCCCTCTAAATTTTCTGTGTCAGTTCTTTGCAATGCATTTGTATGACATAATTACTATTTTTTCTTTTTCTTAGACAGTTTTACTTTTGAGAGTCTGATCACAATCATCTCTGTCTCATTCTTCTTTTTTTGAACTACCCAATTAGTGATGTTAATATTAAACATATAATTTACATTTCCACATAAAAAATATAAACAATTTGTCCTTGTTCAATCTCTTGAAATTAATCTTTGATGTTGGCTCTTACATGTTAAATTTTCTATTCAGTTCAGTTTGGTTGAGATAAAGTTTAAAAAAATCTGTGAGTTCATTGAATGTCCGTTGTTTTTTGTTCAACATTATAGTTAGTTTAACTGGCTTTGATAATTGGCCACAGGCCTAGTTCTTTAGATTGGTGATACATATTCCTGGATCTGTAGTCTGTTATTATGACCACTTATAAATTCTGTCCAATTCTAATTGTAGCTCCAGCATATTTGAACTGTTTTTTTGTTTGTTTCTTGCAAAATTTTCTCTTTGATCTGGGTTTTTTGAATTTTGGCAATATTATTATGTGTTTTCCTTGTAGAATCTCTTTGAATCAGTGATCAGTGGATTTTTTCTATTTCTACTTTCCCCATGTGTTTTATCACTCCACGATAATTTTCTTGGATTATTTCTTGCATTATTGTGTCAAAGTTTTTTTTGTTTTTTTGGGTCACAATTTTCATTTTTATATTTTCTCTTCTTGATCTGTTCTCCAGATCTGTTACTTTTCTTATAAGATGTTTCACATTCTGTTCTATTTTTTCATTGTTTATAATCTGTTTTCTTATTTCTTGGTCTCTTATAGATTCACTGGCTTCCCCTTCCCCAATTCTCATTTTCAAAGAGTTATTTTAATTTTTAAGACTCTGTATCTCCTTTTGTAATTGGTTAACTTTTTTTCCATAATCTTGTTTTTTTTCAGATGGCTCTTTGTTTTTGTTTTTCTTTGGTGCCTCTCATTTTATTTTAATAGTCCTTTATTAAATTTTCTATAAATTCTCTCTGGGCAGAGAGACATTTCACATTACTCTTTGGGATAGAAGAAGCTTTTTTTTTTTTTTTTTTTTTTTTTTACTTCAGTGTTCTCCTCTGAAGATGAACCTTAATCTTCCTGTCGCCATAGTAAGTTTCCATTTCTATGGTTCCGTTCTTTCTTCTTTGCCAATTCATTTTTTTTTATGAGAAGTATTAGGGTAAGCACTTCTAATGGTGGGGCGAGGGCATGGTTTCTCTAGTTTCACTTGAGTCTCCCCTCTTACCTGGAACCCCAAACTTAGACCTTCCCCCTCCTACAAGTGCCTGCAGCCAGTAGCACCCCCTGCTTCTACATTCCCAATGTGTTGACATCTTCCAGCCCAGGGGGGCCTGGCTACCCTGATCAGCTGAAATTCAGACTCTGGACTTTGCACATTGTCCCAGAGGTGAAAGTTCCTGTGATTGCTGTTGAGGCTCCAGCCAAACCCAGCTAACCCCATCACTGCCTACTTGGTATTTCTGTAGAGCTAACCCAGAGGTCTTTTCACTTAACACTGGCTTATTTTTGCCCTCAGGTCTTTCTTCCTATCTTCTAGGGACCCCCTGTTCTGTCTCAAGTCTTCTTTGTGTTTCACCAGTTTATATTCATCCCGAGGCACAATTTTGTTTTGTTTTTGGGGGATATCTGGAGAGCTTGGAATGTATTTACCTACTCAGCCATCTTCCCAGAATTCTCTGAGACTATTGATTTTTCCTTTGTATTCCCAGTACCTAACCCAATTTTTAGCAGATGTTAAGCACTTAATGCTGGGTGATTAATTGATTAGAGTTTATCCTCTTCCTCAAATTAACTTGTATCTACTTATTTATGTACATTCTATTTCTGTCTCCCAGTAGAATGAATGTAAACTCCTTGAAGTCCAGGTATATTCATTTTTTTTGTCTTTTTATCCCTACTATGTGGCACAATAGCTTTCCTGTATGAGTTCCTAATAAGTGTTTGCTGGATTAGAATGAGTGGTGACAAGAAACTCTTGGGACAGAAGAATGTGGGTAGTAGGAAATTTGATTGGGATAGAGAAAAAAAGTAGTGCTGACATACACAAATCTCATTTTTTTTTTGTTTGTTTGCATTACAGATTTCCATAAAAGCAGAAACTGACAATTTTACCTGAAAAGATGCATCCTCAAAAAAATAGAAGTTAAACTGTGCCTTGTAAAAGAATCATCACCATTAAATTACTCTCATCACATCTAGTTTAATATAATGAAGCTATTGCCATATTCCATTTGACAACTCCTACTAACACGTCTTTGTTAATGTGGCCACTGTTGACCAGAAATTCTTTATACCATCTGTGCCTACACATCTGTCTATTTAGCAGTAAAATTAAATGAGAGATAATGTTTTGTAGTGAAGAGCTTTCAGTTCTTAGTTTTAAACACCTTTATAATGGTAAATATTTTAATAAAAGATGAATGTTAAAAATCATTTTTTGATGCAGGAAGACTATTCAATAATTGTGATTTATGTACCAGCATCTTTTGTAAAGAAGAGGAGATAGAAAAATTCTGCAGATCCTCCAGATTAAATCAGTGTGCAATTTAGTACTTGATGATTTCAATTCAAAAGTGGTTATAGTGAAAATATATTGGGGGCAGCTAGGTGGTGCAGTAGATAGAGCACCAGCCCTGAATTCAGGAGGACCCGAGTTCAAATCTGATCTCAGACACTTAACACTTCCTAGCTGTGTGACTCTGGGCAAGTCACCTAACCCCAGCCTCAGAAAAAGAAAAAAAAAAAAAAAAGAAAATATATTGGGAAGCATGGATGAGAAGTAAGAAATAAAAGAAATCATAGCCTTATAAAATATTCAGAAGCCTCATGTCTGTGTATTATGTAATTTGAGAAGGGAGTTTGGAGATACTGGAAATGTAAAGCATCAATTGACATCATAAAATTGAAATGGATTATATTTTAACAGAAAACAACTGGTTATAGATATGGGAATCATATCTAGGAGAGCTGTCTTTGTACATTCAAGTCACCAACTTGCTAGAAGGAGGATCAGAGTGAAAATCAAAAGGAAAAAATAAAAATAAGAAGATAGAACTTGCAACAACAATTTAAATAGACTGGGAATGGGGAAAAATGAGAAATAAATAAAAATCACAACAAACTAGTATTCCCTAAGAAAATGTAATCTATCACTAAAATAGAGGCCAAGAAAAGCAATACTTTAGAAACTTTCTCAACCAGTAGACACCTAATCTCTTTGCCTTGAGAGAAATGGCAGTCAAATACAACATGGTTTAAAGAATTTTTTTTATAAGATCTTATGAAGGAGGATAATGGGGAAATGTGAGCAGTATCAACTCATAAAACAGTAAAACTGGAAAGAAAAGTAGTTTCCCTCACTTAATAGTATATTTTTAACAATTACATTTAAAGAAAGTTTTCAAAATTCATTTTTAATTTAATTAAATTTTTTGTTTTTAAATTTAATTTTTTTAAAGCTTTTTATTTTCAAAACATATGCATGGATAAAATTTCAACACTGACCCTTGCAAAACTTTTTATTCAAAAATTTCCTTCCCTTACCCCCACCTCCCCTAGATGGCAAATAATACAATATACAACATTCATTTTTCTAAGATTTTGAGTTCCAATTTTTTCCTCCCTTCCTTGCTTACCTCCTGCCTCTCCAAGACAGCAAGCAATTTGATATAGCTTATACTTGTACAAACATTTTAACCATATTTCCATATTAGTCATGTAGTGAAAGAAAAACCAGAAAAAAAATCCCAGGAAAAAGAAAAAAAATAAAAATGATGAAAACAATATGTTTCAATGTCCACATTCAGTTTCCATAGTTTTTTTCCTCTCTTAAGTCCACTGAAATTGTTTTAGATCACCGTACTGCTGAAAAGAGCTAAGTCTATCATCGCTGATTATTATATAATCTAGCTGTTTATTGTGTACAATGTTCTGGTTCTGCTCATTTCAGTCATCATCAGTTCATATAAGTCTTCCCAGGTTTTTCTGAAATCAATCTGTTCATCATAAGAAAATTTGCATAAAGTCTGGCAAAAGATCCTACAAGGTGAAGTCATACCAAGGACATTTAGATATAGAATCGTAAGGAGTACAACAAAGAGATGAGAAATGGGGAAAATTGTAAAGATTTCTTATAGAGATATACAACTTTTATGTACTATATGATTTCTTTTTTTTTTTTTTTTTTTTTCTGAGGCTGGGATTAAGTGACTTGCTCAGGGTCACACAACTAGGAAGTGTTAAGTGTCTGAGACTATATGATGTCTTAAAGTTTGCAAAATTTTTAATCAATTTGCCAAAAATATCTATATATCTATATATAGATATATATTGTGTGCTAGGCACTGCAGATATAAAGGCAAATATGAAATGGTTCCTGCCTTCAGAGAATCTGCATTCAAGTTTATGTGGATATAGACAACATATTCACAAGGAATAAACTACAAAATAGAACTCAAAATTTTATAAAAATTAATGTTAATATTGTCCCTACATGTAATTTAGAAAAAAAACTATTTAAAAATACAAAATTAGGAGAATACTAACAATTGGAAGAACCAGAGATCTTTTAGGAGGTGATATTTGAGCTGGAGGCAGAAGGGAGTTTGGAGTAGTGAACACAGACAGAGCTTCACTTGAAACCAAGAAGACTTGAGTTCTTATGGCTCCATGACCTGGGCAAGTCACAAGTCCTGCTGTTCTAAGAAACTCCAAAACTTGAATTTGCAGAAAAGGTGCCTATATTGGAGGGATTTTCCCTTATCAGACCTTCCTTACATCAGTGGTATCCTACCTCCAGGCTCATTCCCTATCCCTTGAGAAAACTTAGTGACTATTAATGTTGGAGATAATATGGGAGAAGAATGGCATAAAAAATAATCTGGGTAAGGATGCTGAAGTATAAGATAAAAGAATGTGTATGGGAAACTTCAAAGGGATTGGTTTGGCTGAGTGTGTAGAGTATAGTGAACCAAGTATGGAAAAATAGAGTGAAGCCATATTATGACTAATCATTTAATCTTATAATAATTAATTGTCAGTAGAGTTATTTATATATTATCTTAAGAGTAATTGTTTCATGAGCAGAGAAGTGACATTGTAATGCTGGAGAAACTGAGGCAAGATAGAGATTAGAGACTTTTTAATATTTTATTTGGATTTCTGAGAGGGAGAGAATGTGCTGGGGGCATGTTGCCCCCCGGGCTGATGTCCAAAGCATCTAGCAGGGAATGTGAATACTCAATGACATATTTATTGCTCTTAGCTCTGGCAGTTAAACAAAGGTGGGAGGGGGGGTGGAATCTAAACTCGGGTGATCGGGAATCTCCAGGCAGGGACCATCAATCCGGTTCTGACAAGTTGGGGGGTAGGACCAATTCTTACAACTGGGAGTTAAGGAGGTGTCCAGCTTAGAGCCAGGAAGTCTGGACTCCCCCTTATCTTGAGTTTATACATTGACAATTTACCATTTTTAGACTATATGGAAAATGTTAGACAAGGAATAGACAGAAAGTCAAGGTTCATATGAAAAGCTTGGAAAAATCTTGGCCCTCATTGTCTCCTTCAAAAAAGTGATCTAGAAAATGTGAACAACAACTAATCCCTATGCTTTCTCATCTTTACAAATTATATATATATATTAAAAATAAAATTATATATATATATGTATATATATATATGTATATATACATATATATGAGATCTTTGATGAAAGTACAAAAAGGGAACAAACAAACAGGCTTTTACAGTAGATGCCATTCCATAATACCACATCTTTACAGTCACTGATTGTAACAAACTGGGTAAATCTTTCAAGTATTCTGGGCTGCAGTTTTCTCAGCTATAAATCCCTGACATCCCTTCCAGTCCTAATATTTCATATCTTTTTGACCATCCCTTATTTTTAAAAAATTCACCTTCATTTCCACATTAAAGCCATCTTGGGAAGTTACTGAGCTCAGAAACTCATACCTGGATACTTCACAGTATTCTAGCACCATTTTAGGCACAGTGGCAAAGTGATTATGGCGCTGAACTTTGAGTCAGGAAGACCTGAATTAAAATTTAGTTGTGTGACTCTGTGTCAGTTTCTTTACTTGTAATATGGGTAGATTAAAAACATCTCCCAGAGTTGTTTTGAGGATAAAAAGAAATAATTTGCAAAGTAGTTTGAAAACAGTGCTATTTAAATGCTAGCTATGGCTATGAAGGACAATTGAAGCTCCAATTTACCCAGAATGGTTTTCCTGCCTTCAAATTAGGTGGTCTCGATTGATTCTTTAAAAAATATGCTAACATTAGGGATTTGGGTGAGGAAAATAAATCCTATTCTCAGCCATTCTCAAAATTGTTCCAATTAAATAGAAAAATCACCTGAAGGTTTTTTGATTGCAAAATAACTGAAGAAGCAAAGCCATTCATGAGAGAAGTGAGGATACATGGTAGAAATTTTGCTCCATTCACTGAACCTGAGGATAATCATGGACATATTATACAACCGGAGTCTGTCTGGCCTGAGCAAGTTAGAGGGAATCAAAACAGTAACCTAAATAGAAGAGCAAAAAGGACATTATAATCCTCAAATTTGCAGGAAGAAGAATAGTGTGAAATCATCACATTCTGGAGAGATCAAGGGAGATAAGTCATGTGAAAATGAAATCCCATTTTAAGTAGAAATTGAATCCTGCCTCAAACCTGTTTTAAATTAGGTGCTATTTGCATTATGATGGGAAAAAATTTTGTCTTCCATTTAATCTTTCCTTCTATTTGTTCCCTCCATTTACTGGGTTCTTAATGTATTCTGGCACACCTGCTCCATTTGTTACTTAGTGCCTGAAAGCATATCTCTCCTCTGATTGCTTTTATACATTTAAATTCAGATCTCTGTGCTTACTCTTCTGCTTTTAAGGATCTCTGTCACTGAAGTGCAAGTTAACCTTTTTTTGTGCTGACTTAGGAAATAAAACTTAATCGAAAACTTCAATACTCACTTGATATAGTCATTTAAATCCCAGCTTCTTGAATTATTGTTTAAACCCTATATGAGATCTTGCAACTGAATGTGGGGATTGCAAAATTGTAATTTATTATCACCTATCTTATATACCTATATATCTGGAGTCATGTAAAACTATCTTAGACAAAAAGGAGTCCTGAGTCAAAAAAGAAACACCTGAGAAATTTTCACATGACTGGGTATATAAGCATATAAAATAAGTACAAATCTAACATTTACTGATAATCAATCATAATTTTGCGACTCCCACATTCAGTTACTCTTCTCACAGTTTGAGAAGCTTTGATTTAAATGATGGCCAATGGTCCTCAGTTCAATACTACCCTCTAGTGGGAACATGTTGACTTGGATTTATTCCATGGTAGAATAATGGTATTAAAAAGATGGGCTTTTTCTTTTCCCCAGAGAGAAAGAAGTTTGGGGTTATAAAAGAGTCTTGTTCTTCCCAAGAGAAGTCCATTCTGCTCTCCTTTTGAGCCCAACTTAGTTATTCTCAGCATCTTCCAAGTTATATATCCTGATATATAGCTCAGAGGTCAATGGAAAGGAGCATGGTGGGCATGAACTGGATGCAATGTATAACATAGAAGACCTAGGAGGAACTAGAGTAAAAATATATACGATCCAAAAAGAGCATGGGTTGGTTATGAGATGGCAACAAGAAGTAATGCATCATCTAACTGAAGGCTCCATTTTTAGCCTTGCACTCTCCTACCTGAAACTCTTAATAATCTTGCAATCAGGACAAATCTCTTGATCCTCAGTTTCCTCATCTGTAAAATGGGAGTGATGTCAGTCTTAGGATTACTGTGAAGTTTAAATAATATAATGTACTTAAAATGTTTTAAAGATTGTAAATCCCTATACAAAAATCACTTGTTATTAATCCTTGTTTGTTTGTTTGTTTTCTCAAAGCCATTAGGAAACTGGGTTATACTGGACTATTCCTGGTGATTTCACATGCCTTGTCCCTTTTCTTTCTTTTTGATAGTGAAACTTGATTATGCAGTAATTGCTCAGAATTGGTTTGTCCCAGCCTTTAATTGCTAAGCATGGATAGATTTTTTTTTTTTATCTCAATTCATATAAGGACTTGTCATATGGCCCAACAGAGGGAATTTCCTTAATTTGCTTCCCTTAATTGCAGTGAGACAATGATTGCTTTTTGGCGAGATGGGTCCTGGTGATTTTGAAATAAATATCAGCTAAATTGAAGGTCATGTCCTCAGACCCCAATCTGCCTTTCTCAGCACAGATGTTGAATGTGAATTCTGACTGCAGTGTTATCACTTATTGCCAAAATAAACACATGCAATCAATTCCCAAGACTCAATCACTGGTTGCCTTTTTAAAAACTTAATTAAAAAAATTTTATTATGAGCGTAATTATCATCAAGAAAAAAGAAAATTATATATTAAAGTCAGACCATTTGTCATGCAGATTTTAAGAGCATTTTAAAATTAAACATAGTAACAAAACTTCCTACTTATGTATCTTTCTGAACTGTTTTTGGTTTTCTTTTGTGTATTTTAAATGTTTTATTAATATTCCACTTTTAAAAATCTCACTAACTTCCCACTAATTCAGACTTCATTTTTTCCCACCCCGGAAGTCCTTTCTTATAAAGATCAGATATTTATTATTATTAGAGTTACTGTATTATCTCAGCTCTTTGCTTCTCTTTTTGCTGACTGACTTGTTAATTGAAACATCCTTAACACTTTTATCAAACCAGGAGCAGAGAAAATAAAAGAAACTCCAAAAAATTGGGTTCATTTTGGCAGCAGCTGTGATAAAAACTAAGCCGGGAGAGAAGGGTGAAAGTGGAGTGTTATCTGAGGATTTCAGCTAACTTTGCCATTGCTGCTCCTCAGCAGCATTGATATTAAAATTGGCCATACTTTTTCTTGTTGAATTGCATCTTTGGGCAAATATTGGTTTAGTAAAAAACAAATGTGTTTCTGGATCAGATTATAATTCTGTATCAGAATGAAGCTTGAGATTGTTGAAGGCACTGCAGTTTCCCAGCTGCCCTTAGACTGCTCTTTCTTAATGATTTATGGATAACTTTTGCTTTAATGCCACAGTGATTTCTGGATAAAGCACCCCAAGCACTCAGTGAATATTCCCTTGGCAAAAAGAAAAACAATTAAGCAGAACCAACTCCCAGTGATCCTGTCTTTCAGTGTAAACAATGTTCTGTACCCCAGTTACCCACTTCTCTAGGGAAAGAATGGGGACAAAATTGATCTCTCTGAATGATCATGGATTTTGTTTGGAAGTTCCTATAGTGTTCTGGAGATGATGACAATAGCCATGATGTCTACATGCCTGAAAACCCAAAGAGCGATGAAAACTGGTTGGTCCAGAGAAGATATAGTTTATAAAGCTTGTGGCATTGAAAGTTATTCTGAGGGAAAAGGTGGAGAATTAGTCACCAGTACTGAAAGGGAGAGAAAAATGATGATCCCATGTTGGCCCGTGAAATAGTAAACAACCTAGAGCAAGGTTATCAGGGCATTTTGTGGACATTATATCTTAATTATGGATTTTTAAGTTGAAAAGGATGTTAGTTTCCAAATAGTCCTACTCAAATCCCAGAAAGAAAGCCCCACCATATTATTAAGAATAAATGATAATCATAATTAGTATGTATTATTAGTGCTTTAAGGTTTGGAAAGTGCTTTACAAATAATTCTTATTTTATTCACTCTCCAGCCCCCAGAGATAGTTGCTATCATCCCCATTTTGCAGGTGAGGAAACTAAGGCAGATAGAGAGATTAAGTAATTTACCCAGAATCACAGGTGTTCCTGAGCTCATTCATCCCTTTAGTAGTCACCCAGCCTCTGCTTGAATACCTCCAATGATGGGGAACCCATGACCTCCGGAGGAAGACCATTCCATTTATGATAACTTTAATTTTCAGGAAGTTTTCCTTAACCGAATCCAGCAATCTCATTCTCAGGAAGCCTGGAGGAGATACGGAAGAGAATATGGAAGGAAGGAGAAGTGAATCTAGTCTAGGTCAAGAACATAAAGAAAACACCCAAAACTTTAGAACCCTGACCATGGGGTGACCAGTAAGAGAAATGAGTGATATCAGCTCTTGTCAGAGAGTTACCAATATAAGGAATTAGGCATATATTTTTAGGCATGGCCAATAAATTGAATTTTTTTTTGGTCTGACTGTTACAGAGTATTCTATTTGGGATCACAGGTGGGGAAATTGTGGGAAAGTGATAGCAATATCACATCAATAAAGCATACATGAAAATAAGTGAATCTAGGGGTTGTGTAATTTTAATGACCAAGCTTGAACCCTGCAAAAAGATAAGAAAGCAAACTTTCCTCCTTCTTTGCAGAGATGGGGGACTATAGGTATAGAACAATGTTTGCCCTTGGATCTGGTCAATGTCTTAATTTTGATGAGCCGATTCTTTTTTTCTTTGGTTTTCGGTCTCTGATATCAGGGATGACTCACTAGGTCTCCAGAAGGAGGAGATCTATATTTGGAAAGGAAAGTGAAGGGAAAAAAATATAGAGTGGGAATCAGACCTGTTACTCCCTTTGTCTAGGGAACTAGAAAATAGTAAATTTTTTCTATTTTTTTTTTTCCTCCTGAGGCAATTGGGGTTAAGTGACTTGCCCAGAGTCACACAGCTAGGAAGTGTTAAGTGTCTGAGACCACATTTGAACTCGGATCCTCCTGAATTCAGAGCTCCACTGATCAACTTCACAACCTAGCTGCCCTCTATTCTTGCAGGTCAGGTACTGAGAGGTTGAGGGATCCAGAATCACCACAGCAGGATGTGTCAGGGGCAGCATTGGATTCCTGGTTTTGAGGCTAGCTCTTTATCCATTTTGCCACACTGCTTGTCAAAAACAAAAGAACCCTGTCCCCCCCCCCTCCTTCCACAAAAACCTCTCCTTTCAGGGTTTTATTTGAGATATCTAGGCTGATGATTTATGTGGATTTATTTTATTTTATATCCTACTACTTTACAAAAATTGTTTTCAACTTTTAGTTGAGTCTTTGGGATTAAAAAAAAAAACAACAAAAACCCAACTATAATAAAGCTTCTCAAAACTGTCTAAGTTCCTAAAAACAAAACTATGCTTGAAGGAGGTTTTGAAACTGCTCTACCTCTCACCTCTCAGTGTCAGAACAATTCCTACATGTAGCTTTTGCTGAATTGGGTATTAATTTTACATCTCTGAAAATCCTGTGGCGGCAGCTGCAGGAGAAAGTATGGACAAATCACACAAATGGTCTGATTCATCTCTTCTCAGCCGAGATCAGCAGCTGAGTAACTACTCCTGTGTTCCTCACTGCAGTGACTCAGGGCTTTCAATTTATTTTGGACACTTTACAACAGACCTCGATTTAAAGAGCTCTTGGTTTATTTAGTCTATTTCACTGGGAATCAGGTGAAGTTCTGATAATTTCCCCCCATCACTTGTTATTGAACAAGAATCTCCCATGCAGGTGGCACTTATCCTTCCTTCCTTCCTTCCTTCCTTCCTTCCTTCCTTCCTTCCTTCCTTCCTTCCTTCCTTCCTTCCTTCCTTCCTTCCTTCCTTCCTTCCTTCCTTCCTTCCTTCCTTCCTTCCTTCCTTCCTTCCTTCCTTCCTTCCTTCCTTCCTTCCTTCCTTCCTTCCTTCTTCCTTCCCCTTATCCATCTGGCTCCCCTTAAAACTTTGAGGCAGACCATGAAGTCATATTGGCTCTGTCACTGCTCTGAGGATCTTGTTCTGAACCTCCAGTTATGATTGATGAACTTAAAAGTTGAATCCAATCAATTTATTAGGTTGGAGAGAACGTGGGCTCCTCTGTTAATGGAATTAGTACTAGGACGTTGATAGGAAAATGAGATTAATGTAGCTCCTTGGGGAATAATAATAGTGATAATATCAAAATAGTAATATTCTGTCCTTACCTGGTCATTTAGCACTTAGAATCTCTCATATACTTAGCAGGTTATTTTTCACTAGCTATTTTCATCTATATAATTTCCTCCTCTTAGTTATAAGTTCTATTACAAGAGCAAAGATCCATCTTATTTAATCTCTGTATTTTCTTGCACTGCACATATCAGTAAGGGGCAGTTAGATGGAGCACTGGATGGATGGAGCTAGATGGCCCTGGATCAAGAGGATCTGAGTTCAAATCTAACCTCAAACACTGAACACTTATTAGCTGTGTGACACTGAGCAAGTCACTTAACCCCAATTGCCTTGCCAAAAAAATGCGTGCTTTTATACAGTGCTTGACAATTTGCCCCAAAGTTTCACATACATAATGCTATTTGCACCTTCCTAGAAGCAGGTTTTATTGTCTTCATTTTATAAATAAGGAACCTGAGTTTAGAGAGATTTTGTGGTCTGACCAGGCTTTCACAGTGGTTGAGTATCCCTGGTACTTGGCACTGTGCCTGGCAAGCAAGTGCTTAACAAATGCTCTTTCATTCACTCATATGAAGGGATTACCTGATTACCTGAGAGTGTGTCCCGCCTCTGTTTTGTAATCTGGGACCCAGCTCTATGGTTGCCATAGTGCTCTTTAGGAAACCACACATGGATACACACACAAGCACACAGGTACACACACACACACCCGGAGTGATCTTAGCCTAGATTTAGGTATTGTGTCCAAGAGGAGGAAAATAATTGTCCCATTGTACTCTGCATTGTTCTGACCATATATGGAAGGGCAGTTTTGTTCAGTTTTTTGGTTCATGATCAATTGGATGGTGTCCAAAGTGGTGATGGTGGTGGAAGGTCACCATATGAGGATCAGATGAAGGAACTAAATAATTTGGAGAAGATTACTGGGAAAGCAATAAATGTTTGGGGGAATATCTGAAGAGTTGTCACATAAATAGAGTTTTCTCCAGTCAATTAGCATGTATTAAGCCATACTGTGTGCCAGGTAATGTTTGGCCTCTGAGGATAGGACTCAGAACACAGAAGAACATTTCTACTTGATATAAGGAGCGATTTCTCAGAAATTACAGCCCTCCCAAAATAGAAAGGGATGTGTTAGAAAGTTGTGAGGAAGTTTTCCCATGCTGGAGATTTTCAAGCAAAAACTATATGACTGGGGACAACTAGGTGGTGCAGTGGATGGAGCACCAGCCCTGAGTTCAAATGTGACCTTAATATTTCCTAGCTGTGTGACCCTGGGCAAGTCATTTAATCCCGATTGCCTCAGCAAAAAAAAAAAAACAAAACAAACAAACAAACCTGAAAAACTATATGGCCACTTTTTGGGTTATAGAAAGGATCTTTGTTCATGTAATGGTTGGCCCAGATGGTTTCTTAAGTTCCTAACTCTAGTCTATGCAGGTACATTGGTGATTAACTTCTTCCAAGTTGGATATCGTCTCCTTATACAAGTCCTTTCCCGTCTCCATTTTAGTGATCTCCCCTCTCAAATTAGTTTGTATTTACTTTCTATCTCCTTATACATGTGCATGTTGGTTTCCTCCAATAGAATTGAAGCTCCTCGAGGGCAGAGATTATTTCATTATTATCTTTCTATTTCCAGAAGCTGGCACAGTACCTTCAGCAGGTAGCCATTTAGGAAATACTTATGACCATCCTGACGTTTACTGTTTGTGATTCCTTATCTACAAAGTAGGTAATAATAATTTTCACATTATCTACAGGGTTATTCTAGGGAAAACTTTGTAAACTGCAGAGTTGTATTTTTATTATTCTTCCGAGATTATCATGTGCCTCCTTGGCCACTTAGACACTGATTGGAACAGACTGAGAAGGTGATGAAGAGCCAAGGTGACTTTGAGGCTTGGGTGTCTGGGAAAATAGTACCATCCAGAGGTATAGGGAATATGGGAAGAAGGGAATGCTTTAAGGGACAGGTGAGTTTATGTGGAACATTCAGACAAGAATCTTCAACAGACACTTGGAGGTGTGGTACAAAAGCTCTGATTAAACTGATTAGAGAGATTTAGTTAGCAAAGGGCTTTAAAATGTTTATCTCTAAAGCCAGATTAACTATGTATAAGCATCCTAAATTTAAATGAACTATCTTGTTATATAATATGAAACTGTTTAAAAAAGTGTCACCTTGCACAACTTTATTTTTTACATAGAAGCAATCTGATGGCCCAGTAGATAGAATATTACACCTGGAGTCAGGAAGTTGTAAATTCAAGTCCAGCCTCAGAAATTTTCCCTAGCTGTTTGCTGCTGAGGAGGAAATGTCAAAGTGTTCCAGGATCTTTGGAAACCCTATGGACAATTTGATCCACAGGGTCGGCACAACATTGGCAAGTTAGTCTTATGATCAGAATTAAAAGTCTTTTTTTTTTTTTTGGTGAAGGAATCGGGGTTAAGTGACTTGACCAGGGTCACAAGTAAGTGCTAAGTGTCTGAGGCTAGATTTGAATTCATGTCCTCGACTCCAGAACTGGTACCCTATCTACTGTACCACCTCACTGCCCCCCCAATCACCTTTTGCCACCAAATTTAATTTGAGAAATATTTATAATGTCTAAGAATTATGCTAGGAGCTAGAAATGCAGAGATGAAAAATTGAAGATGTCCGTGACTTTCAGGAGCTTACAATTTAATAAAGGATGTGTGCTATATAGATAGGTGCTATCGGAAAGTTTAAAATAGGAGATATAATTTTCATCCGGGGAAATGAAGGCGTTGGAACTAGAATGAAGAGGAGGATTTCTACAGGCATAAATAGGAAGTGAAAGGAGGTAGGAGAGAGAGCAAGACTATATTAAAGCATAGCTAGCTGTCCAGTTTGGTTGAGCAAAGGACAGCATGAAAGGGTTTATTTTATTCACTGGTTAATAGGAAGCTACTGGGGATTTTTAAAAGGGAAGTGACATGGTCACACTAGGGATTAAGGAGAATGACTTTGGCAACTGAGTGTAGGGTGGATTAGAAAGGGGGAGACCCTGGAAGCAAGATGATCAGTTAATAAAAAATAGCTCACATTTATATAGCACTTGCTATGTGCCAGGCACTGTGCTAATTGCTTTATAATTTGATTTAATCTCATTTGATCCTTATAACAACCCCAGGAGACAGGTGTTATTTTTAATCTCCATTTTACAGTTGAGGATATTGAGGGAGAGGCAAAATGACAAGACCACACAGCTAATAAATATCTGCAGCCAAATTTGAACTCAGTTCTTCTTAATGATAGGCCCATTGTTCTATAGTTGTGAGGCTATTGCAACAGTATAAACAAAGTTCGAATGATAGTGATTATCCATGTAAGTGAAGAGAAAAGGAGAGATACGAGCAATACCATAGAGGCATTTAATCTGACTTAACTGCTGATTGGAATAGGTTATGAAGGAGGTGGAAGTTGAAGGTGAACTTGGATTCCTGTTGTCCACAGGAATAGGAAGTTACGATATATTTTATGGGGCAGATGAATTTCTGTGGGACATTCAGGAAAGGACACTCAGCAAATAATTGGAAACATGGGACAAGAGCTCCAAGCCTGGGGCTAAGTATTTAGATTTATTTGGTTATGCTTTCCACAGAGGTGACAGTAGTAACTGTGCAAAGTAAATGAGTTCGCCAAGAAGAGAGGGAAAAGACATTAGAGAAGAGGACCAATGACAGACTCTGGTGGGGGGCACATCTCTGTAATTAGAGACTATAAATACATGAAGAAACTTTGAGGGAAAGCAATGCCATAGAAGTGAAGGAGCAGTCATAAGATTTAGCTTTTGGAGGATCTCAGAGGCAATTTGAGTCTGATACTTTTATAATATAAATGAAGAAATGAGAAACCAATCAAAGCATCAAAAATGAATTTAGAAATATAGCCTCTTGGGAATTAGGAGGTTATTATTGGTAATCTTGGGAAGAACAGTTTCATGGAACCAGATTTGGGAGGAACGTTGAGGAGCTAATGTTGTGAGGTAAAGAAGGGAAGAAATATAGATCACTTTTTCTTATGGATTGTTTTTCCTTATTAAAATATGCCTAAAATGAATAATGACATTTTCTATGTTCTTATCAATTAATCAATCAATAAGCATTTATTAAGCATCTACTATACACCAAGAACCATGAGAACAGGGAGATAAATTTGGTGCAATGGAAAGAATGTTGGACTTGGAAGGTAATTTTGCCCCAGATATTTACAAGTTGTGTGGCCAGAGACAAGTCATTTTGCTTCTTTAAGCCTCAATTTCCTCATCTGTAAAATGGGTACAATACTATTAGTCTCACCTCCTGGCTACCGGCTACCGTAAGAATCAAATGTGATCATAAAGGATGTCCCCCCCAAAAAAAAATACTTTATAAATGTCAACTGTTAAACAATTAAATTACCTACCTGTTTATTTTCTTTGGAATAGTAAAATGATAAAATCCCCATATGCAAAGTTATTTTTTTTTCCTCCTGGGCAAAAGGTCATGTGACATAGAAAACAGAGGTGAGAGTATCTGAATGTCTTTTATTAATTTTTTTTTCACATTTATCCTATTTGTCATTAAACACAACTTTATCTGACAGTTTTAAAACCATTCTTGTAATTAAGAAAAAAAAAGAGCAGCATTGGACAAAATAAAAGGGACACGATGTAGAAGAGTTGAAAAAAAAAAAAAAGCCATCTCTTCAAAAAAAGCGAATTTTGAACAAGCAAATAAAAGACGATCCCCTGGGAATGATTACAAACTCAACAGGACAAAAAAAGGGGGAAAGAACTTTATGTCCGGGGCCAAAAATAAAACAGAAACAGCAGCAAGGATGCAAAGTGCAGGTGTGCCTAGATTTTATCCCCACAAACCATTTGGGAAATTGATGCGGCCGATTAGTCTTTAGATAAAGTGACGCGTTCTATTTGGAAACGAACATTCAGTTACAGTTCTTGCAGGTTTTCTATTTTGTTTCAGGTTACTTTATATCTACATTACAGTGACTTTGCCTGGAACAAAGGATGTATGCAATACATGGTTGGTTATGAGTCCTTACATCTACGGGAGACACCTTACCTAAGTGGTAATGATTGTGACTTTCCTTTTAGCAATGAACAATGAGAAGCTGCAATCTCTGCTCCCAGAAGTCCCAATACCCCTTTCTCTTTTAGCTAGAACACAAACCCAGCAAATTCCCCTATCAGATCCTGCCTTATCTTCAGTGAGTTGATTTGTTCTCCCCCTTCCCCAAATGACCAAATACCCGTTTGACCACTTCCTCTCTGCACAGACTGACAAACTGACTGTTTGCTTGAAGTGATTATTCTAGGATTTATCTCACTATCCCTTTCCCATCCCATCACTCTAGTCTTTGGGGAAGGGACCAGCAACGCCGGGGAGCAGGATGTTTACATGTGGCGCTCTAGGAAACAGACCCGATGTTGTACATTCTATTTAAGAGGCATCCCACAGGGATGTGATATGAGACTGGGAGGGATAATCCAGCTGATGCTGCCTTTCCATTGAGGATCACTCTGTTCACTGATCTTTCTTTCCTTCTTTTTACAGGTTAGATTTTAATTAAAAAAAATACACAAATGTTTGCCACTTGGTTTAGAGTTTAAAAACTGAGAACTAATTTTACTGTGTTTACAGCTCGACAGTAGTTAGGTTAATAAGAATAACACATACATTTCACTGACAGGTTCATCTTTTTGGAATTTCACAGAATAAAACTGCATTCTGGTGGTTTTTTCCCCCTATTCCCACCAAAATGAAGCGAGTCCTGTACCTAACTGGAGATACTTAAATATTTCTTTGACCATTTTCATTCTACTATATTATGAAAATACCAGGCTTCAAGCAAGGTACTAATAAATACTTAATTAAAAACAAATAAACAAAATCCCTGAACTCCAACACAAAACTTAAAAAACCCTCCCCTCCCCACCCCGGCCCACCTCCCCCATAAAGGCCTCAACATCACCCTGACATGGCAGAGATTTCATAGTCACTGGCAGAGGTGATGGGCTTCCCCATCATCCGGATGTTCTTGGCGTTGGTGATCCTGGCCATCATGCACACTGGCTTGTCAAAGTATTTCACCAGGGCGGGCTCAGTTAAAAGGGAAGCCAAAAACTGCTCAAAGGTGATGGCCCAGTCCCTGTCCAGGCTGTTACTCCGAGGAAGGGCCGCGGTGCTTCGGCCGCTGCGGACCAGGACGGTGTCGTCCCCGATGTCCTCGCAGTGTAGCTTGTCCTCCTCGTGGGAGCCCGCGCTCAGCACCGAGTAAGATGACATGGAGCTGTCATCCTTTGTGTCGTCGTCGGAGATGAGCATGGAGGACCCGGCCCCGTTGTCCCGGGGAGAAGAATCCTCCAGCTTGATGTCCTCCATCTGCCCACCGAGGGGACCCTCGGAAGACTCCTCGTTGTCCATGGCCAAGCTGGTGGGGAGCAGCTCGCCTGGCTCTACACAGTAGGGCTGGCCGGGGGCTTTCTTGGGGAACAGCATGCTCTGGATGCCCTGGGCAGAGGGATGACTACTGCTCCCGCCCTCATTCTCTTTGGCTGGCTGGGGGATGAAGAGTTTGCCCACTTCTCCGATCTCCAGGAGCAGGCTGGTCACTGCGGCTGTGGCGTGGTATAACTCCTGCTCGTTCGGGTCTTCGCTAAACATGTTGTACATTGTCTTACACAGTTCAATAAATTGTCCCTGGGGATAAAACAGATGGCATTTTATCATTATCAATGTATGGTGGTCTGACCTGGGAAGAGAAAGCCATTAAAAATAATTTCCCCTAGAAGATGTCACTCAGGCACAAAAGCTTTCTTTTTAGCTTATTATAATATGATGCCATCATAGAAGAAAGTTTCTTAAGCTGATTTGTGATTCACTATGGACAATCTTAATAAAAGTTATGGATATTGTCAGAATATATATTTATATATATATATATATATTTTTTTTTTTTTTTTGCTGAGGTAATTGGGGTTAAGTGATTTGCCCAGGATCACATAAGCTGGGAAGTGTTAAGTGTCTGAGGGCAGATTTGAACTCAGGTCCTCCTGACTTCAGGCCTGGTGCTCTATCCACTGTGTCACTTCACTGCCTAGAATATTTTTTTTCAAAATTTTATAATGGAAAAAATGTTAATCATGGATTCCCTAAAATCTATCCACAGCTTCCTTAACATGAATCCCATGTTAAGAATCCCTATCCAGTGATCCAGAAGAAACTTCTGAAAAGAAGTCATCTCAACCCACTCTTTTTTTTTTTTCTTCCATTAGAGACCTAAAGAGGTCTTACCCAGATGGGTATTAAAAGAGTCAAGATTTGAACCCAGTATCATACTGATAATTCAGTATGATTTTTCATTGGACCATGCTGTTCTTCAAGTTTCTTACTCTTCTGATTATTCACCCATCTACTCAAAACTACATTAGAATGGTCAGGATTTCCTACTCATAAAGTACTGTATATCTGTGCTTAAGAAGGCTTTTTATTTATAAACCTGGTTATTTTGGGATTCAAGGGGCACTCATGGTGCTCTTACTCCTTAGGTGAAATTTACCCTACTTTAACAATGTTTATGCTGTCTTAGACAAAGCTGACTTAGATAATGTGGAATACAGGTTATATGTAATAAAGGATGTGTTTGGCTATGCACCTAAGTTTTTGTTTGTCTTTGGGTTCTAAGATAGGGAAATCTCTCTCAAATATTATTTTATTCAGAGGAGGTCGGGTACATATGTGATGCACAGAAAAATAGCAACATGTTGATGCTGAGGAAAGCCAATCTTCACAGGGAAAGCCGAGTCCAATTCAAATGGACAAGTTATATAACATTCACTTCAGAACAAACATTTAAGATTTATGAGCAAAAGGCTGATTTCAAATCCATAGTATCTACAACACGCATGGACAATTCCACAGAAAAAGCCTAAGAGCTTTGTGTCTCTTATCCTTTGCCTCAGTTTCCTCATTTGTAAACTGGGGATACTAATAGCACTTACTTTCTGTGATGAGGATCAAATTAGATATAATTGCAAAGAGTTTTGCAAACCTTAAAGCCTTTAGCACTAAGAAGTGCTCTCCCCAAGTAAAGTAAAAAGAACCTAATGAGAATGCAAAAAATGGGAGAGGCTTAGTACAAAAATCTGGATTATTGCCTTGATTTTGTAAGTCAATTATATGATGGAAATCAGAAAATGCTTTCTAGATACTGGATCCTTTTTCTATGTTGGCAACAATGGAGACCCTGATTATTACTGCAAGAGAAGGAGAGTAGCAGCTCATCCACAGAAAGTGAGGGAGATCTCTGATTTAAAAAGTTAGTGTGATGACTGAGGATGAAGCAGGCTACCCACATCCTGACAGAGGTGACAGATTCATGGAACAAAATGAGACAGACATTTTTGAACAAGGGAAATATGAGATTTTGCTTTGCTTTACTATGTAGACTTGCCATTGGGCTGTTACTGTTCATAGAGAGGAAGGGAGAAAAAAAAACTTAATGCCTGTTAGTTGTGTGACTTAGCCATGGGAAGGAGGCCACAGTAATCTTAAAAGTTGTTTGAGAGGATCAAATGAAAAAATATTTATAAAACATTTAGTACAAAGTTTCACACATAACAGATGCTTAATAAATGCTTTCCCTCTCTTCTGTTAGGAGTCTATAAACTACAGCTGTGAGTCAAATACAACCCACCACCGGTCCTTGTATGGCCCACAAGCTAAGAACAGTTTTTTTACATTTTTTAATGAATAGGTAGTGAGACTGATTTGGCCCTAGGATATAGTTGTGTACCTCCATTATAGATTTTGCTATGGTGTAAAAGAAAAAAAAGCACTCAGAGTAGAAATGAGTGATGGCGAAAAGTCAGAAGATTTGGTACCTGGTTCAGTTTGGGCAGATCCTTTGAATTCTTTGACTTGGCTTTATTCTCTTGGGTCCACAGTCTCAGGTAGTTACGATTGTCTTGGGAATTCATTTTCTTCCCTAAAATGAAAAGATAAGTTACAAGAAGAAAATCTAGTTGGTGGGTTATCAACAAGCAAAAAATAAACAAACAAACAAAAAAAAACCCCAACCCTTTAATCAATGAGTGCAATTTAATAATTAAATACATATACGGAAAAGGGTGTACCTTTTTCTGACTTGAGACTCACTGTTACAAACCCGTCATCAGCATTTTGCTTGGTCCTGCTGTCCAGGCCAACCACTAGGAAGTATTCAGAAAGACAATATTTTAGTGAATGGTAAGACATGCCATTTAAAAAAACAAATCGAAACATAATGCTCAATATTTATAGTAGGGCACTGATGGAATTTGATTTCAAAATTCATAAGCAAAGTTTGTCTAAACCAGCACAGAACTGAAATGAAAAGGAAGCTGTCCATCACTGCAAAGGTTAGACCCCCTTTTAATGTAGAAAAACTAGTAAGTAAAAATAACCAATTGAATGTGACTATGTATGTAATATTCTGCCCTATTATACTCCATTTCTCTACTGAGAAGAAAGTAAGTTTCATTTTTCATTCTCTTTGATTAAGATTAGTTATTACGATTTCTCAGAGTTCAGATTTCTTTTATGTTTTTTTTTGTGTATTATTCTTCTACTTCTACTTATATTTTGTTCTTTTAACTTTTTTTTTGTTTTTGTTTTTTTGCTGAGCAATTGGGATTAAGTGACTTGCCCAGGGTCACACAGCTAGGAAGTGTTAAGTGTCTGAGAACATATTTGAATTTAGGTCCTCCTGACTTCAAGACTGTGCTCTATCTATTGCACCACCTAGCTGCCCCTTGTTTTTCTTTTAACTTTTTTTCCCCCCAAAATACATGCATAGATAGTTTTCAACATTCACCCTGGATTTTCCTACTTCAAATCCAAAGTTGTTAACCTTGAACTCTCTATTCTTTCCTATGTTTACATGTGTTACTAGAATTCCTTCAGGTTTAGAACATGCTATTTCATAAGTAGGACTTCACCTATAGCTTTGTAGAGTTTCGTAGAAAATAGGCATAGTAAGAAACATATATAAGAAATAAAAATCCTTGGCCTACCAGCTGCGAGGGTGTAACAGTTCCTTTCCCCTATAGCTCTCCCTAATTTCCTCAAAATAACACCCAGATACTTGGATTTGATTATGCAATATACTAACAAATCCCATCAAAACATTTTAAGTTAAAATGAATCAGAGGATCTAGTTTGAAATCTCAGACCTAAAACTTTGTGAGCCTCAGTTTCCTTTATTTGTAAAACACTAGAGTAGAACAAGAAAAACCTGAAGGTTCCCTTCAGCTTTAAATCTAAGACAATTCCATGTTACCATCATGTGACCATAACTAAGCTATTTTACAATCACAAAGGATGTATACAATGGGCATATATTATAGATAAGGAAACTGAAATATTTATAGATGTGGAAACTGAGGTCACACCGCTTTCAGGATCCAAGGCTGGATTTTCCTAATTCCACATCTATTTAGTTGCTTTGATAAGTCTGGAAGCTCTTTGTCTTCCCAGTGATGCTGCATTCCTGAAAGAAGTTCAAAAAAGGCCTTCATTAAGGAAAAAAAAAACTTACCATGTGTGCACTCAGGAGTGATGTCTTCAAAAAAGTACTGAGTGGCTTCGAAAGCAGAATCTGGCTCTTCTTGATCAGGGGATGGCTCTAGGAAGGGAAGAGAGTGTGATTATTCCATCTGTGACTGGGTTTTAAGATAATCTCCATAAACCTGTTAAGATCTCAATTGGGAAAACCAGCAGAAATGACTTGGTACTTAGGACATGAAATCACTCATTCTGGTAAAATCTTCTATTGTTTAAGTTTCTAAGAAGTTTCTTTTTTTAAGATAGTCAATATCTTATAGTGGGAACCCAAGGAGAAAGAGAAAGAACTCAATAGGTTGGAAGTTGATCTGCAAGCTCAAAACTCAGGGCAAAATTCTCTTTTGATTGACATTATATCAAGGAGTTGTGATGATAATTTACAATATTGTGTTCAATGGCTTTGCCCTCCAAAACAACCCTTCCTGGCTAATGGAGAGTTATTATTGTATTTCAGAAAGGCCCTAAGGGAGCTGAGGAATTACTACCATTAACCCCCCCCCCCTCCCAATCATATCCAGTGGGAACCCAATGAGAAAGAGAAAGAACTTTAAAGGTTGGAAGTAGATGTGGCAAGCTCAAAACTGAGGGCAAAATTCTCTCTATATTAAGGAGCTGTTGATGATAATTTTCAATATTGTGCCAATGGCTTTGCCCTCCAAAACAACCCTGCATGCCTAATGGGGAGTTATTATTGTATTTCAGAAAGGGCCTACGGGAGCTGACGATTGCTACCATTAACCCCTTGATCATGTCCGAATCTGCCTGGACTTGGTCCAGAGACTGAGATTACATTAAACAAAAAGTGACCCTTGTGGAGAGCTTTAAAAAAGGGAGGACACCAGAGACAGGCATTTAGTGTGAATGTGTCTCCCTCATTGCTGGGTGAATGCTGAAACCGGACTTTTGACTTTGGGGCACATGAAACAGGCAGCTGTTGGCACTAATGCCAGCAGGAAATCACAGGGCTGCTGCACTGAAGCTCCCTGGGATGGATAGATGGATGTGTTTTGCTAATTACATTTCCTAAAAAAAGTATGTAATCTCAGACAAGCAGTCAGAAAAGCAAACTGGTCTGTTACGACAGCTGTGCAAATATTCAGTGAAGGATGAAAAGCACATTTGCAGCAGCTGAGTCTCTGTAGGAGGGAGAGAGCCTTGCTATGGGAGCCAAAACAGTCTGTCTTGCTCTTCTCTCACCCCAAACCTTTCTTCTGAAGATTCACCTTCTTCTATCCTAGTTAAACAACTCGGCAGACTCTGTGTCTCAGGATGCCGTGATTTATCACAAAATAAATACCCACATACCATGGGGAACATATATGTATGTGTAAGAAGTAATATTCAAAAATGTCCCTTCCTTCTATTCCTCCAATCATACCTCATGCATTTGGACATTTAGTGGCTGTCTACTAAGAAAGTCATCTTGCAAAATTCATCTTCCATACCTATGCCAGATATTTTACCATTATGAATTATTTTATGCTAATCTCTGCCCTCTCCTTGTTCATCTTCTCTGAAGTATGAATTTTCCCTTGGAAGGTTTATAAATCAACTTCCTAACACTTTATTATGAGTGAGGATTTTTTTTTTAGTTAAAAAACAAACAAACAAAAAAGCAAGGGGCAGCTGGATGGCGCAGTGGATAGAGCACCAGCCTTGAATTCAGGAGGACCTGAGTTCAAATGTGATCTCAGACACTTAACACTTCCTAGCTGTGTGACCCTGGGCAAGTCTCTTAACCCCAGCCTCAAAAAAAACAACAACAAAAAACAAAAACAAAAACAAAAAAACCCCACCAGTTCCAAATACTGACTGCATACATATAGGAAAAAGAACCAATGCAAATGGTCAAAAAGAATAACATAGACTTTGTCTCCTTTACAACTGAGCCCAAAGGTGTTCCCAGATCCAAGAGAGGGTATTCTCATCATGAATTTGCAGTGTCCTGATTACAGGACAAAAACTCATTACAGAGTTCATTTCAATCCATGTTTTCTCTTTGGCATTGAATTAAAGAATAATATGCATTGAAATAGTCTAGGGTATGAATTCAAAACGTCTCTCTTGATGTAACAGAACACCTTGCTGGATTTAAATTTCTCTTTATTTGTGAATTTTATCGAATTTGTGTTTTGCATGAAATATTTTCACATAAAAATTAAACAAATAAAAAAGAATAATGGTTACAGTATAAGGGTGGCAAAGAAAGGTGGAAGAGCGGAGGCTGGAGGAAGGAGCTATGACAAGTGTCTTGTCTTCATCCCCACTCATTTTTAATAGATACGTTTGTCATTTGACAACTATTCATTTAATTGGTCACCCTTGCTCTAAGAAAATAAAATCAGAAATCTGGAGCTAGACCTCTTTTCTTTCCTTAAGCCCTTCCCCAAAAGTGGAGATGGGGTCTTTATTTTGCCTAAAGATCTTTTTTTGAGCTCTGAGGAGCAGAATGAAGATGGAAGTCCCTCAAGATTTTTATTTTATTTTTGTCAGAGAGAGAACATGGTACAAGGTCTTCTGCAGATTTTCTCCTCTTAGTTGAGTCCAACCTAAATTTTAACAATTCACTTCTTTCTGGGGTCGCTGAATAATCCCCCAATTTTGTAGAACCTCTCCCCAAGGTCTGAGGCTGATGTGAGCAGTTCACTTACCAGGCAAAACATGCATTTTGTAAAGTAGCTTAAGTTTCTCTGTGAGGTCCCCGTGACAGGCTGCACCTACAAAAAGTAAATGTTAGCATCAACCACAGAAGTCCT
Source organism: Sminthopsis crassicaudata (assembly GCF_048593235.1). Classification (NCBI taxonomy): domain Eukaryota; kingdom Metazoa; phylum Chordata; class Mammalia; order Dasyuromorphia; family Dasyuridae; genus Sminthopsis; species Sminthopsis crassicaudata. The sequence continues at coordinate 68,765,574 of NC_133622.1, forward strand.
GAGCCTTCCTTTGCTATTGTTCAATCATCTCCAAGACTTCGAGACCCTATTTGGGGTTTCTTGGCAAAATTAGCAAAATAGTTTGCCATTTCCTTCTCCATTTTATAGCTAAGGAAACTGAGACGATCAGGGTTAAGTGACTTGCTCAGAATCATACAATAGCTAGCATTTATATAGTGTCTACTATGTGCTGGGCACAGTACTAACCACCTTACAAATACCTCATTTAAATCTCACAACAAAACTAGGAGATGGGTGCTATTATTATTCCCATTTTACAGCTGAGGAAATTTGGGTGAACACAGGGTAAATGACTCATACAGCTAGTAAATTTCTGAGGCAGAATTTGAATTAAGCCTAATTCCTAAGGCTTAGGTGCATCTACTTCATGATGCTAAACTATTCTGCATTCCTCAAGGTACCTTCCCGGAACATGGCTGAGGAAATTCTCATTTTGATTAGAGAATGTCTGGACATAAATTTTTACTGGGAAATATAGCCTCAATACATTATATCAAACAAACAAACAAAACAAACAAAAAACTCCACTAGACTTTGACCAAAATAATCTCTAAATAACAAAGAAGGACTTGTTTCTCTCCTGTTTTAATGACAAATGTAAGTTATCCTTCTCCAAAATGCTTATTCACTCAATTAGACAAGGCAGTTGTATTCTAGTCATCTAGTTGATAGAGAATTTTTGACATTTTAAAATCAATGTAATAAATCAAATTATAATAAATCAAATGTAAAAGCAGAATATGATAACCAAATTCTGTGAATCTTTTTTTTTTTTTTTTTTTTTTAACCAGGAACTACTGTCAAGCTAGCTCTTCTATATCTTGTCCTTGCAAAATTGATTTTTTTTTAAAATGACTTATTCCCACCTTTTTGGTTTTAGTTCAATGTTCCAATTTATTAGATCAATTTGAACCTTAATTCTAGTATGCATTAGATTGGCTGTCTTCAGTTCTGTGATCCACAAATGATAAATAGGCTTTTTCTATCTTCATCCAATTTGTTGATGAAAATGTTCACTAGGACAGTTTCAAGGACAGGCTCCTTTCATTTCACATTAGAAATTTCACTTTAGTCTTTTATTACATTCTTACTCATCTTTGGATCAATTATCTTAAAGATGATTCTTCAGTCCTTTCCATCTAAAGACTTTCTCTTGGGTAGAAAAGATGGAAACAAAATAGGAATTATGTAGTTCTGTATCACTTTGTAATCTGTTAACCTATTACAGTCTTTGCTAAGCAATGAAACTAACCCATCATCATCCTTTTCTCCTTAAACATAGAGAGATTTATTAGTTAGTATTTTTGACAACCTTCTGATCATGATGGGTTTTAGCCTTTCTGACACTACTCTTACTAATCTAGGCTACTTTTTGTATTTGTCCTGGTGTATATATTTCTTCTGTCTTTATTGTGTTATTGGTAGGTCATGTAACCATAGAATAAATTAGCTACACACAGAGATAGAGATGCTACGATAGACTTGGAGAACTTATAGATGTGTCACTTCTTTATTCTTTAAAGCTGTCCTTGCTCGCTAAAGAAGGATTCTCTACCCATGGAGCTGAGTACTACTCAGGTTACCCCAAATCATGCATAATTTTTCCATACTCAGTCCAGACACAAATTCTCGGAAGTTGATCAGAGAGTCTCCATTTTCATCCAGTAACTGGAATAAGCGAGAAGCCAGCACGTCAGAGTGAGTCCCACAGGCCCAAGGGAAGAGCAGGGCGAACATCCCTTTGAACTGCTCAAAATCAATGCGGTACTGTTCCAGGTAAGGCAGGCTGGGGTCATGGCGGTCTAGGGCATTGCTGTTTCCACCCCAATAGCAGCTGGTGAGATGTTCTGCCTGGTAGGAGGTAAGGGGGGAGAGAATAGAATTATACAGAGATCATAAGTGCAATGCCATTTGCATCTGTAGGGCAATCTTGTAAAGCAAGTGATTTTACTGCAAACCAGAGAGGATAGGGGATGAAGGGGCTTGTTATTTTTTCTCCATCTATTTCTACTTTTTTTAGGGGGGAGGAAGATGTACCCTTTCACTCCAGGCCATCATGGCTGTGCAAACATATTCTGAGACCTGAACAATTAAGGTTGGAAGGAAAAGAAAAATAAGGGAGAGGGGAAGCAAAGTGATATTTCTTAATAGGAGAGACATTTAATTTGAAAAATGTCAGTTTAAAGATATGCTCTCAAAATAATCACTTCATGACAATCTTATGGAATATATAGTGCAATGATTATTATGTCTATTCTTAAGATATAGAAACTGATGTAGAAACTCATGTTAAATGACATGCCCATAAAACACACACACACACACTCACGTACATACAATATTTGAATCCAGATCTCAGATCCATATCCAGTACTCTATATTAAAAAACAAATCCTGGACATTTTAAATCCTCCAATCTCATGTAATGCCTTGTGAACTTTGGAAGAATTTAGCGGCATTCATTATCCAAAGGGAAGAGAGATCTAATCTTATCAAAAACTATTTTTCTCTCCTGTTATATTAATAGCTTCTTCATCGAGAGCACTGAATGTAACTTATTACAAATATTTGTTGTTCAGTTGTTTCAATCATATCCAACTCGTTGTAATCCCTTTTGGGATTTTCTTGGCAAAGTGGTTTGCCATTTCCTTCTCCAGGTCATTTGACAGATGAGTAAACTAAGGCAAATAGGTTAGATGACTTGCCTAGGATCACACAGCTAGTAAATGTCTGAGATCATATTGAATTTGGTTCTGCTTGACTCCAGGCCTGTTATTCTAAGCACTGAGTCACTAGCTGTTCTGTCACAAATAAGACATAGTATTGTAATAAAACAAAGGTTTAAAGCTGGAGGACCTGGGCTCAAATTGGCTACATTTTGCCCCTGTGACTTTGGAGAAAATATTTAATGTCTTTAGGCCTTCCTTTGCTCATCTATTAAATAAGGAGTTTTGATAGACAATCTCTAAAGATTTTTCTAGCTTGAAATGCTTTTAAAAAAAGGGTTATCATACTAAGTTCAAATAGTTTATCCTTGTCAGGAAATATTGGAGAAACATAAGTCTGAGTTTTCAGTCTTCCATTTTGTTCTTAATCCTATTTGCAAAGCACAGTACATTTGGGTAATCTGAATTTGCATGTCAGGATCAGTAGAGGAGGAGAGATTTCGATTTGCAAATAAGGAAATTGAAGGGAAATTATTTTTCTAAGGTCACAGAGCATTTGAATTAGAATTTGAACACACATCCTATGAATACAAAACAATACTTTTTATACTGTATCACATTTAAATCTTGGTTCTTTGACACCAAATCCAATGTCCCTTTCAAAAGACCTCACTGCCTCAGATGGACAGAATCCTTATATAGCATATTCACTCCTTTCACCACCTCTAGAGAATACTTGAGGCTCCTTTTTGTTTTAAACTTCTTTGGAACTTGGGGCAGCTAAATAGTGCAGTGGATAGAGCACCAGCTCTGGAGTCAGAAGGATCTAAGCTCAACCCTTCGTAGAGGTGTGACTCTGGGCATGCCATTTAACCTTAATTATCTTGCCAAAAAACAAAACAAAACAAACAACTCCTTTGGTCTGTTGATGTCTAAGACAGCTTATCAACAAGTTCTCTTTTCCATAGCTGAAATATAACACCCAATGGAGTCACTCAGTAAAGTCAACAGGTAGAAGTGACCCCTGAATTAGAAAGTGTCAAGAATTCCTTTATATTTAAATTAAAGACTTTTAATGGAAATCATGTTCTAACTTGAATATCTATCTGAAATGGTAGAAATGAGAAAAATCATTGAATTATTATTATTAATATTTCCTCATTCATCAAGGAAAAAGATTAATGAGAAATGAATTATAAAATCTAAAAGATAGAAATGTAATCAAGCAAAAATTTCTTTCCCTAATGCAACATTTTTATGTATTTATAAAACTGTATTTTATTTCCCATAAAGAGCTTTATTTACAAAACATTCATCAATAATAACTTTATTCTAAATTTAAATCTCATTGTGATTGCTCTATAAGTCAATGCTCCCTTTTTTTAATGGCCCCAAAACTACATTTAAGAGTAAGCATATATGTGGAAAGGATAAAGAATGGGTATAAGAACAGAAAACATCACATTCATCTATTTAGAAATATGATCCTATAGGGAGATTTTAAACACTCCACTCTTGCATTATCAGTGTTGTCTTAGTCTTGTGTGGTTTGCTTTATTGAGGCATTTCTTCTAGTTCTATAAATATGAGTTACCAGGATTATTATTGTGATTATTTTACCATTAGAAGGTACTGTTTGTTATAGCTAGAAAATTTACCCAACAAATTCCACTTAATTTGAATTGTTTTTTTCCTTGCATGCCCATAAATGAATTTCACTTACTTTGAAAAGAGCATAAAGTTCTTCCAGCTCATCAATTGTAAATGATGTTTCAGTCACTATTGTCCGCACCTTTGAAAAAATGGAAGAAGAAGGTTTAGAGGCAGAGAAGGTTTACCAGGAAGTGTTCTGAACGACCCCCAAGCAATCTGCTGACCCAAAAGCTCAGCTTTGGAATACTAATATTTTCCCAGTGAAGAGAACATGGTGTAAGTCAGGAAGAATTAGTACTGCAAGTGATCCAAAGAATATATGATGTTAAGGCTATTAAATGATATTACGATGATGATATGTGCAAGAGAAAAGTCATCCTATTAAGGACATAAATTACTAAGAAAGGAGGAGTTGGTCTGATCATGCAGTGATGGGGATGGATAAGAGATAGAAATTCAAGTGATAGCTTGGTATCCACAAACTAGGAAAAAAAAATCAGAGTAACGTCTTGGAGAGATGGGGATAGATGCTTTGTTGTGAGTTCACAAAAAGATGTGGATGAGTCTCCTAGAATGGGAAGGGAGTAGTGGGAGTTCCAGCACCAATGAGATCATGGGTCACAGGATCGTAAAATGAAAGGTCAATGGGATCCCCTATATGTGACACAAAGCCATCACAGGCAATGCAGTGAGAAGAGCACTGGAAATGGAGTCAGAGGACCTGAGTTCAATCCAGCCTCAGATATTTACTAGTTATATCATCCTGGGCAAGTCACTTAATCCTGTTTGCCTCAGTTTCCCCATCTGTCAAGTGAACTGGAGATGGAAATGGCAAACTACTCCATCATCTTTACCAAGAAAACCCCAAACAGGGACACAGAGTCAGATAAGACTGAAATGACTGTTTTTTTTTTTTTTTTTTATGTTTGTTTGTTTGTTTGTTTGTTTTTGATGAAGACCCTGAGAGCTTAAGTAAATTGTCCAGTGATGGAGGCAAAATTTACACCCAGTTCCTCTGACTTCTATCCAGCATCATTTATAATATAACATGCCCCCCAGAAAGGGTAGAATTCAGGAGCTAGAGAGAGGAATTTCAATGCAGGGGAGGAGATGCTCTTTTATAGGGACTTACCACATTACGCTTAGTAGTGTCTTCAAGAGTCTGGATGACCTTTAGTCTCTGTTTAAATCTCATCTGTTCGATCAAGTCAGCTCGAATAGTCCCAAATTTCTGGAAAGGAAAACCCAGTACCTCTGAAAATTTTATCTAGAAATTGTTGTCTTTCTCTAAAAAAATGAGTAAAACATCGTTTTGAAAGCCTGAAGCTCAGCTGAAGGGCTTTATTCGGGAAAGACCCATCTTGACCCCATCTGTCTTGGGACACATTTATGAACATGATGTTTTTCCTCGTCCCAGAATAGAATCCCTGAAAGCAATGAATATTTTGATGGGGTTTTTTTGTGGTTTATTTTTTCCAGTGCTTAATAAATTTTTAGCAAAACAACAACAACAACAACAACAATAGCATTTACATAGCACTTTAAGATTTACAAAGCTATTTTTAAAATATTAACTCATTTTAGGTTGCACCAATCCTGAGAGGGAGAATCTATTACTTCCCACTTACAGTTGAGGAAACTGAGGCAGATGGGGGCTAAGTGCACAGTGGATAGAGTTGCTAAGTTACTTTCTGATTGGTTGATTTGAGAGAGAAGATATAGTGAACATTCCAAGATTTGCTCTTACTTTTAAAATTGCTATCTAATGATTAGAAATCCTGTAGAACTTACTTAACCCTGCTTTCACAGTGGAGGGGGACAAAAGGAGGGAGAAAGCACAGAATATCTTTTTTTTTTTAATTCATTTTTCCAAATTATCCCCTCCCTCCACTCCCTCCCCCCGATGGCAGGTAATCCCATACATTTTACATGTGTTACAATATAACCTAGATACAATATATGTGTGTAAATACCATTTTCTTGTTGCACATTAATTATTAGCTTCCGAAGGTATAAGTAACCTGGGTAGATAGATAGTAGAAGCACAGAATATCTTGACATAAATTCATTTCGAGTTTGTACATAAATAAAAAATATTTTTATATAATAATTAATGATAACTTAACATGTACTTTCTTAATGGAGAGTGGGAGTGGGGAGAATCTAGAACTCAAAGTTTTAAAAACAAATGTAAAAAAAGTTTAAATGGGGAAAATTATTAAATAAATTAACTGATTTTAAAAAATAGCTAAAGGTAATATTTCCCATAGTTTCAGCTAAATAATGCAAAGGAGCACGAGGTCTGGAGTTCAAATCTAGTGTCAGCACTAGCTGTAATCCTGTTTGCCTCAGTTTCCTCATCTGTATAATGAGCTAAAGAAGAAAATGGTAAATCACTTTAGTATCTTTGCCAAGAAAACCCCACATGAAGTCATGAGGAGGTATACACAACTGAAATGATAGAATAACAACAAAAAGCTTCATGAGGGAAGGGCTCTTTGTCTCACTCATTGCCTAGCACAATTCTTTCTCACACTTGGTGATATTTGTTGAATGTCCAAGCAACCTTGTTAGGGAAACAAAAGGAAGGATGAAGAAATGGACTTGAGAACTCTTTGATACTTTGCTTATCACAGATCTGACCATGGGGAGATAAGTATTAAGGCAGTCGCCTCCTGCAGCAGGTGTGTCAGGGAAACTACAGTGAACTCCTCCCCTTTTAGGTCAAGATGAAGAGATCCAAAGTTCCCATTCCTCTTAGCAGCATCAAACATTTCCTTAGGTGATAAAGCTCCAGCATCCCTGCCAGGGAACATTCCAACCTGGGGATGGTTTCTTGCCAAAGAATGAACCCAAAGGGAAAATCATCTGCACTAAATCTTTCTTTTTGTAAAACTCTTGGGATTCTTCACCCACGCCCTTCTGTGCTATTCAAAATTAAATGTTTCTTAATAATATGTAACAAGATCTTTACTTGTTTTGCTTTGTGCAAGTCTGCTATTTTCTCAAAGCAAAAAATAGTTCATTTATTTCTAAAATATCCTAAAAACAACAACCCACAAACCCCCATAAAATGCTTCAAACCAACAATTCATATGGAGAAGAGGGGCTTTTGAATAGGATATCATGTGGATATATGGTAAAGAACCAGATTCTTCCAAACAAAAGGAATTATCTTGGTACAGAGAAAGATAATTTCTAAGGTTAGTTAGATATCTCGGCTCTCTTCTTATGAAGTTTCTAGCTGGTCACGTCTACCACCCAGAATCAACTCAACCAGAGGAGACAAAGTCCAGTGTATCATATTGACATCTGCACATCCGGAGAGCAACTCCTTCATTATACACTGGGGGGTTGAGAGGGCTTCTTTTATATATCAACTGAAAAGAAGGGGAAAGGATAGGGCTAGGGGAGATTTTGGCCAGGATATTTAACACTAGAACATCAATTGACTCAAGAATTTTTAAATGATTTAAAGATAATTTAGAATTTTTGTTTGTCCACTGAAGTATTAAATTCTGGTTCTTCAACATTAATAGACCCATGTAATGAAAAGCGAGTTGGTATATTTCCGATTCACCAGATCTATATGTGATAATGATAAAAGGATGCAAACGTAGCGCTAGTAAGATTGCAGGAAAGAGGTGGCCATTTTTGGACTGGGATAAAGAAGAACATACAAAATTCCTTTCATTGAGAGTTTCCATAAGTACATTGGTGACTATCAACTTGTATTTTGCTATTGAGGATGACTTCTAAAGGAAAAATCAAGAGGAATGACATAACTTTCCTTTTTGGAGAAACTTGGATGTATTTAACATGCTAAAATAGAGTGAACAAATTAGCTCAGTTGTGTCCGGGAGCCAACATTTCCCAGGATTCACAAACCAGATGCCAAATGCAAAAGATATAACCCTTTCTCTCAGGACATCCAGAAATTCAATTCTCAAGGAAAGGAAATAATGTAATGTCTAAAAAAATTTTTTGGGAGATGCCAAAATCAAAGTCATTCCTAAATCGGCCCCTCCTTTGAATTGTTTGTTCTTACTGAAAAGCACTGAAGTATAATGAAAAATTAACTGGATTTAGTATGGGTATAGATATGGTTTTGGGCTTGGAATCAGGAAGATTCACCTTCCACAGTTCAAATCTGGCCTCATACACTTGCTAGCTGTGTGACCGTGGGCAAATCACCTAACCCCATTTGCCTCAGTCTCCTCATCTGTAAGATGGATTGAAGAAAGAAAGGGCAGATGACCCCAGAAGAAAACCTCAAATGGGGTCACAGAGTCAGACAGGACTGAGCTCAAGAATGATGACAATAAAGTGTTTGAGCAACTAGATCCAAATCTCAACCCTTTTACTGTATGAGATTGGGTGAATCATTCCACCAACTCTAGGATTTTTGTAAAATGAAGGGTCTGGGCTAAGAGCCCTTCTCCATCAAAATCAATGATCCTGTGCTTTGTCTTTACTATCTCAGTATTTATGCAATTCTTTCTGTCTTCTGCCTTCACTTTTTCTCCATTTGCCAACCTCAGTGATGTAGCAAATTTTCTTAATAGCAAGTAGTCCTGGGATTCTGCCTAATAAAACACACAGACTTTATTTCTTCCCATTAACACCTACTAATTTAATAGTTTTCCATTGAGCGATTTTCATTTCTGAGGCTATGCAGTGACTGACTCATAAAAGGCACAGAAGAAGAGAAGAAATTGCTCTTTTAGCTGGTAGTAAAAAGTAAAAAATATTCCATGGTTCAGATTTAATCAACCAGCCCATCTTCATAAAGGCACACACTTCATGAGCCAGCCTTAATCTCTCTCTGAGCTCCTCGAGTATCTGGATAAGATGGTTACACTTGTACAGGGAGCTATGAAGTCATAGAAAGTTTGATTTGTATGTCCAGATCACTGGGTCCTCCCATAATTAATAGGTTCCCTTGGGTCAAAGAGCATGTCTTTAAACTGCAGATTCTCTCAAAAATGGCTGTGGAAGAATGGAACTAAATTTGAAATAAAAAGCCTGGGTTTCAATTCCAATCTGCTGGAGGCAACCTTAAGTCACTTGTCCTCTCAGTTTTTCCTTTTATAAAATGGAAGAGGGAAAGTGGGAATGGAGTAGCTGGCCCTTAAAATTCCTGTCCAAGTCTAAATTTTCAAAAGTTAAGACTCATTCACATCTTAGTCTAAAAAATCTTTAAATTTTGGTTGCTTTGGCAATCTTGGATGGAGCAGCTGAGGAAGAAGGGAAATTTCACATCCCAGCAAGCCACAAAGTGGGGACTTTGGGCAGCCAAAGGACCTTAGGTTTAAGAGGATGCCTTCTCCATTTCAGCTGGGTCCTTCTCAGGTTAGAAGCAGGGAAAAGAAAATTAGGAGAAATAAGAGAAGTAGGGAAAATAAGGAAAATAAGAAGAGCTGAAGAAGCAAGTATACTTCTATTCTCTTCTCTTTGGGAAAGAAACAATTTCTTGTATGTGGGGATATTTTCCTATTTAGTAACTTACACCTGTTAACCTCTTCTAGAGAAGGGGAGGTTTAGGATCCTGTCAATCCCAGGGTTCTTAGGTGTTAAAAGATTCTAGCTCTAGAACTGGACAGAACATTTACTTCAACTCCTCCCTAAATTTTTCAGGGGAGGAAACTGAGAGCCAGGGAGATTAAACTGACTTGCCCAAAGTCTTTCAGGTAGTGGGTGGCACAGCTGCATATTGCAGAAAAATTCAGACATTCTTCTTCTTGTTAGCAGAACATGATTTCAGTTAGGGGAAGTTTATGCTGGAAGTATCTCTCTCTATAGCTATACATCCATCTATCTTTCTTTCATCTATCTATCTATCTATCTATCTATCTATCTATCTATCTATCTATCTAGAGAGAGGCTTCAAGGTTGGTGCTCTGTCCACTGTGCCACCTAACTGCTCCATATTTCTTTTAAAAATTCTTAATAGTATTTTATTTTTCCAAATACACACAAGTAGTTTTTAACATTCACCTTTGCAAAATCTTGTATTCCAAATTTTTCTCCTCCCTGCTCCCCTAAGACAGCCAGCAATCTGATATGGGTTAAAAATGGGTCTTTTAAACATTTCCATATTTGTCATGTTGTGCAAGAACAATCAGATCAAAAGGGGAAAATATGAGAAAAAAGGAAAAAAAAAACAAGCAAACAACAAAAACAATAAAAAGGTGAAAATACTATGCTTTGAGCTACATTCAGTCTCCATATTTCTCTCTCTGGATGCAGATGAATCTTTCCGTCACAAGTCTATTGGAATTCAAATACTCTTCTTAAAGAAGTCATCATCTACATGATGTCCCCAATGGTGAGAGCTCTCCAAAGTTCTGTCCCAGGCTATCTTTTTTTTCTTTACACACGCTTAGTAATCTCCTTAGCTTCTATGGGTTTATTTATAATTTTTTTTTATCATGTCTATGCAGATATATCTATTTATTCATCCACAATTTGTGTCCTGAGTTTCAGTCCTGCTTCACCACCAGCCTATTAGAAATTTCAAACTCACCATGTCCAAAATGATTCAACATCTTCCCCAAACCCTTCCCTCTTTTTCCTTTCTCAAAGTCAAAAGCAATCCCATCATTTTACATTCCTTGACTCACTTTGGCATTATCCCCAATTTTTTCTCAACACAAACATTTAATTTGTTACAAAATTCTACTCTTTCTTCTACCCACAACAGCACTTGAATCTGATCTCTTCTTTCTATTCATACAACTCCCACCCTAGCTAGATCAGTCCCTCCTCACCTCTTGCCTAGATTATTTCGACAGGATTCCTGCCTCAATTCTCTCCCCACTCCAATGCATCTGACCCATTTGCTGACAAAAGTGATTTTCCTTAAACTGATCTGACCATGTCCGAACTTCACTTCTCAGTCAATACTAATAGTTGCCCACGGACTATAAGGTTTTAAAATATAAACTCTTGTTTAACCTTCAAAACTAGCCTCAACTTCCTGTCTTACTGAACACTCTTCAGTCTAGTCAAACTTGTTCTTCACATGCAACATCCCATCTGTTACCTTGAATATCATGAACCAAGAAGTACAGTTTTATCTCTCTAGAGTTTAAAGAATTCTTTAGAGAGAATTTGTCATTCCTGGGTCAGAATGCAGGCTCACCTTCTCACCTGACCAAGTGTTGTAAGCTCTGGGATAGCCACACTTTGAGGAAAGCCCAACAAGACATAGAGAAAGTGATAGAGAAGACCGCAACAAAACAAAAAATAGTTTTCTGCTGCCATTTTTGATTTTATTTATCTTTGATATGAATTTTCTGAAGGACAAGAAAGGGGAATATAGCTTATCCTCTTTAGAGATTTCTTTGTTGACCAGCCTAGACTTTGACATAATAGATTCCATTTAGAGTCTAGTGATTAGGATTTAATACAAATCATTTAGATGCTGATAACATGACTACAAGAGAATAGTGGTTGAATCAGCCATTAAATTGCTGTGGTACAAGAAATTTTTTTTTTTTAAAAGAAAAGCTCTTAAAAAAAAAACCCTAATCTTCTAGCAGATGCTTCTCTATCTAGCATCTTGGTTTCAATTAGCTGAAGAAAAGCTACTGTAGGTGTTTAGGCTCTCCTATTAGAGAATCAGCAGGAAGACATGTAAGTGGAAACCCATTCTTTGATCTTGTCTCCAATCTCTATGGTCTTCCCTACATGCTGACTATAGATGGCTGCTGGGCTGCTCATTGTCAGAGAGCAAAGAGCGGGTTACTTTTAGATCCAAATGTGTATATGATTTTAAACATATAAATATGAAATCTGTATAATATGAATAATACAAGCATCATGTTTTGAGTATGTCTAGTCATCAGTGGTGCAGTCGTAGAGTCTGAATAGAAAAGATCTCATTAAAATATCCCTGCATGAGTTGAAAATAATTTCCAGTAAGGATTTTATATTCACCAAAAAGAAGTTTCTGATTTTAGATGCAAGTAGACATTTCTGTCTCCATTATTTCCACCCCCAGCCTAATCCTCCTAATCATTCCCCAACAAACAATTACAAAGCAGTGAAGTGAAATGTGGGCAATCTCTAGCTGCAGGATGTAGCAGCATCTAAAGATAGGAGGAAAAGATGTGCTCAAAAGGATTCTTTCTCTAAATCTTAATTATTTATTAGAGAAGTGCATACATAACACATCCTTAGGGCAAATGCCAGGAAATGGGAGTGCAAAATCGCTCAATGGATATTCCACAAACCAGCCATTGCTATAAGAACAAGTGTCATTCTACTCCATGATATGTGGGTGCAGTTTGCTTATACACTTTTAGACTTGTTATAATGAATCTTAGAGGTCACCTAATCCAATATTCACCATTCCCCTTCTTTAAAAAAAATACAATACAAGACACATAGTAGGGCTTAATAAATTTGAGTTAACTTGATTTACAAGTGAGGAAACTGAGGCTCCAAGGAGAAAGTGATAAATGGCAGAGCTGAGGTTCAAAATCTGGGTCACCTGACTGTAAAACCAGAGCTCATTCCTTTACACTCCAATGCCTTCCAGTCCTAGGGGTTGGGTCCATTTAAGACCTGGGGCATTTTCAGAAAACTTTCCAGAGGCCAGGACAGTTTTAGGCTTTTTCAGAGACTTGATTCTTCTAGTAATTAAAGGGGCTTCTGACTTTAACAAGATCATCTGTTTCACTTTAGAAAAAATGCTAAACTTTGGGGGGTTGACTCAAGAAAGTAAACTGACTTAACAGGATCGTTCCTAATTGGAATCCAAACTGGGGAAGAATCTCAGAAAAAACTCCTCAGGACCGAGTTACGCTGGCCACTGAGTCAGCTGGATCACCCTTCGGCCCCAGAGCTTTTGGAACACCCAATTAAAATTTAGTGAATCCTCCTGCACATGCTGCTCTGGCTCTGATCTTTGGGGTGAAATCTCATCATGACTCATCATCTACCTCATGGTACGTTGTGTGTCCTCTTAATAAATTGTTAGAGATCACAGAGAATGATCTCATCAAGTGGGTTATGACATTGTTCCAGGCTCACAATAAGTCTTCTCCTGCTATCTAGTGCGACAGGATGCAGATCCTCCCAGAGCTAGTTCATGCTTCCTGGGTTAACAATGCCCCCCGAGTAACCCACATGCAAGCTGTCTCCTGTTTCTAGCTGATTTCAGAGATTTGGCAAATGGCACCTACCTCATAGGAAGTTCTGATGAGCCTGAAAATATCCACCTCTGGGTAGGGCTCCACATCATCACTGAGCAGGGAATGAAGGTGAGGGATGGGAGGCAGGGTACTGTCTTTATTGGTCACACTGTCTAGGTATCTGTGGATAGACACCAATCAATCAGAGGCTGTGAAGAGAACCAGGAATCTGCTGGCACACACTACATTGATGTTCTTGCTATAAAATTGCCCAGTGTACCCCAAGCAACAAATTACCTTAAAAAGCCCACTCCCACAGTTATGTGATGCCACTGAAATGTGTATGAAAACAGATTCTCTGACATAGGTGGAAGCAAACACTAGTTTGAGGCTCAATTTAATTAACACACAGAAAATAATATGCAAAAAATGGAGAAAGAAGACCTCCAAAAGACTATAGTTAGGTTTCCTTCCTTCCTTCCTTGCTTCTTTCCTTCCTTCCTTCCTTTTCTTCTTTTTTTCCCCTTCCTTCCTCCCTTCCTCTTTCTTTCTTCCTCTTTTTTCTCCTTCCTTCCTTCCTTTGTTCCTTCTTTCCTTTTTTCCTTCCTTCCTTTCTTTTTTTCTTTCCTTCTTTCTTTTTTCTTTCTTTCCTTCTTTCCTTTTTTCTTTCTTCCTTTTTCTCTCTTTCTGTCTCTTTTTTTCTTCCCTCCTTCCTTCCTTCCCAATTAGGGTTAAGTCACTTGCCCTAAGGTCACACAGCTATAAAGTGTTAAGTGTCTGAGAGCACATCTGAAGACAGCTCCTCCAGACTCCAAGGTCACTACACCATCAAACACAGACTACTTTGCACAGGAACTATACTAATCATTAGGAATACAAAGACAGAAACATAAAAGTCCCTACCCTTAGTCAATAAACAAGCATTTATTGAGAACCTACTGTATGCCCGGTATGGTTGGTAAAAAGGATAAAAACTGAGTCACAGAATTTTAGAATCCTCAGGGCCTATGCCATATAATCTATACAACAATGAAAAATACCCAATGCAACAGTCAATGATTGCTCATCCTATCTCTGCTTAAAGATCTCCAGTGTACCTGATGTGTAACTGATTACCTTCTGAAGACCTCAGGCTACATTTTTTTTTTCCTGTTATCAAGCCTAAATTCATATTTTGTCAACTTTCCTCCATTGTTCCCGGTTCTGCCTTTTGGGACCAAACCAAACATGCCTAATCCATCTTCCACATGACAGCCTTATCAGATACTTGAAGAAAACCTTCATGTCTACTCTTAAGTTTTCTCTTCTCTTTCAGCTAATTCTTTTATCAGACAGCCTCAAGAGCTTCCGCCTCTTAGGTGCCTTTTGCAGATATTCTCCATTCTCCAATCTGTCATTGCCCATCCTAAACTGTGGTGCTCAAATTGAACATAGTTCACTGTGTTCATGTGAGCATTATCTTATGACTAGAGAGAAGCAGAGGGAGAGTTTCACTTCTTAATTTCTGGAACTTATCCTGTTCTATGGTATGGATCAACTTATTGCTGACTCCTAGGGAGTTTGCAGCCCTCTAAAATCCTCAGATATTATTCAGAAAAACTTACCAACCATAATCCTCCAGCTCATACCTGTACAGCTAATTTCTGTTTTATTGTATCATTTATTCCTATTGAATTTCATCTCATTTGATTCAGTCCTGGTGCTAACATAAAGGATTAACAAACTAATACTTTTGAACTAAAAATTGTTTTTACATTTTTAAAATACAATAAAAATTTATTTATGAATATCAAAATTATGTTTAAGCCACTGATCAAAAACAGCATTCTGGAATTTGATTCTGTCATCTAGTGTTTTAATTACTTCTCCCAGTCTTTGTGCTATTAGTAAATTTGATAAAGATGCTTATTGAAAATAGGGATAAAAATGTTAAACAGGAAGGAGCTAAATAAAGAGCTTGTTCTCAAGGAGCTCACATTTTAGTGGAATATAATATTGATATGGAAATGTAAATTCTGAGTACAGAGTTATTTGAAGGGGAGAGTGCAAAAAATTGAGGAGCTCAGGGCCCATTGAGCTGTACTTTTAAAGATTAGGATTCTACAAGGAAGAAAGCAGAATTCTAGGCAGGGGTGACTGAGCTGGGCACAGACATTGAGGCAGAACAGTGAGAGTGGGACAGAATGTGGAAAAGGGAGGAGGACTTTGAGAGATCTGAGAGTGGCGATAAGTACCTCCCCAAAACAGTCATGGCTTCCCCATCATCCTTGCAGTTCAGAAGCTTGTCCACATTGGCATCCAGGACAGCCAAGGCCAGTTGGAAGATCACTTTGATTCCTTCATAGAAGAAGCAGTCAACAACCACAACGGCACTCTCAAAAGGCATCACACTAAGAAACAGTGTGAGGAACCAAGATAGGGAGATGGTGGAGATCACCCCTAGATCTTGCATGCAGTCATACAGTTGGGGGACATAGTCTCGGGCTAGTTCCTCAAAAACCCCTTGGTCCACCAATGCTCCTGTAAGACAGGCCAGTAGAGAGAGGGGAAGTTAAGTCAAATATATTTTCAAATTTATATATTTCTCTCTCTAAAAAAACCATTCAAATGGATATAATTTAGTAATATGAAGGGACAATGCAATTTCCTTGCTACACTAAACTTCTCTGAATTTATGCTTTTTACATTTCCTTTTCTACTAGATTGACAGGCAGGTTTTCTTGTCTTTCCAACTCTGCCTTCTAGTTCAGATTGTTAATGAATTGTTCTTTTAATTTAAAGTTTTGGCTGCATCTTTTCCATTGGGGATATCCACATCCTTTTCTTCCCATTGCTATGCTAGAAAGGAAGATTGTTAGAAAAATGAGTTTGGACTGAAGTATGATGCAAAGTATAATAATTAAATAAATAAGATAAATAATTAATAATAATTCAATAAGCAAATAATTAAATTATCTTGCCAGGTTAATCCTATCCTTAGCTGGATTTGGGGGCCTTCTGAGCTAGCCCATCAGTACACAGTCCATGGGAAGGCATTAGCAGACACATGGTAATTTGAACCCAGAATAAGTTAGGAGAACAGTAGGACAATATCTCTACAAGGTTTTTCCTGAAGACCTCTAGTCTACCCCTTTTACTTTGTATTTAACTATGTATGTATTGTTTTCCCTAAGAAACTATTAATTTTTAAACTTTGTATTTATTTATGTATGTATTGTTTTCCCCAAGAAACTATTAATTTTTTATTTTGTCTTTATTTAAGTATGTATATATTGTTCTCTCCAATTAACTATTAATTTTTTTACTTTGTATTTATTTAAGTATGTATGTATGTATTACTTTCCCCAAGAAACTAATTTTTTTACTTTATATTTATTTAAGTATGTATGCATTGTTTTCCCCAAGAAAAAAAAAAAGAAAAGAAAAAGGAATTAATAAATTCCTTGAGGGTAGAAGCTGTTTAGTTTTTGTTTTTGTTTTCTCAGAGATTATCAGATTATCAGATACTGACAGACATTTAACAGATGCACACTCAATAAATGAATTGGGTTCTGGCTGGGGCTCTCATTATGCTCCCTGATGAAAAGTTCATCTTTCTGACAACAATATTCTTTTGGTGATGTTGGTGAGAGCGGACTGAAAAACAGCAAAAAGTAGTTGTGGATACATTTGTTAAAGAGCTTGCTGTGAAATTGATTTCTTAAAATCACATTATACAGTCAATTTATTATTATTATTTTAAAAATATAAACAACCCCCATATATTGTCTTTTTTAATTCATTCTTATTTCGTTTAAAATTTATTGACCCTACTGGTATTTCACAGTCCTCCAGCAAAAGACACTTTCTTTATTCTGATTCTTTAGATATTTTTATTATCATTTATTTTTATTTACATATTTTTATATTTCTTTTATTTTTATCATTTTATATTTATATCATATAATGTTATAAATATCACGTTTATATTATCAAAATTCCTGTTGTAGCTTCTTGAAGGATGGACCTTCCCATTAGACTTCTTAAAAAGAAATCATTATTTTTCAAATAAGGATACTTACTCTTGAAAATATACTTGACATTTTGTATGAGACTTGGGTTCATTTGAGATCTGGGCACCTCTTGTATTCTCCTATTTTAACTAATATATTTGCTAACTGGGTCCAAAGTTCAGTTGTTTGTACTGTTGTTGGGATTTAAAAGCTGTCAGAATCTTCTCAGTTTTGAAGCCCTGGGATAAAGCACCACTGTCACAGCCTAGTTATAGCTCATATCATATCATATCACTTTTTTAGATTCAAGTCACCAGATATGTTTTCTTTTATGATTTCTTTGGTGAATAGGAATATGGCACCAGAGTCATGTTGGGTCCCATGAGAGCCACTGCTCAAGAAGAGAGCATTTTAAACTTTTTCTACTTGTGACCCTTTTTTGCCTCAGAAATTTTTATGCACCTGGGTATATAAGTATATAAAATAGGTATACAAATCAAACATTTACTTATGATACATCAAAAAGAAACTTATTTTAAAATAATTCTTTGATCTACATATAATTTTGCTATTTATTAAAGATAAAAGCAAATTTGTATACTGATAAAATGGATGTTCTCGTTTATTTTTTAAAAAAGAATTAAAATCTTGGATACCTTTTACAGTTGCCAAATTTTTCATGACTTCTACATTCAGTTACATGACCTCATATGGGTGGCAACCCACAGTTTAAGAAGCTTTGCTCTAGATAACACCATCTGGGTATCAAGAGGGCCAAATTTAAATCCCACTCACACATACCGACAACTCTGGTGTTGTAGTAGTCAGGAAGCATCCGCTCACACAAAGCTACCAGCAGCCAGAAGGCTTCTTCCTCTTTTGCATATAAGAGCAGCACTGAGGTTACAATGTTCATTGCCTAGAGAAATAAAAAAAAAATTGAAAGATGAAAAATGATGACTTTTTTTTTTTTGTGGGAAGGGGCAGGGATAGAACTGGGGTGGGAAAAATAAGATCAGCAAACCCAGAATTGGTATTTCATTGGGTTCAAAAGTCAAGTGGGTACTTTCCAGGCAACTTATTTCCATCATGCTTGCTGTGACTGGATACCTGGAGGAAAGCTCTCAAAATACAACTACCATCAAGCGCTTTCTCCCTAAAATAAGCAGTCAAGACTTCATTCTTAAATAATTGTTTAATGATGGAGTGGGTTCAGTATCACCAGGTGAGCTCAGTTTTTTCCTTTCTTCTTGCCCATTTGTCATAATTTCCATTATAGAGGGTCTTATTTTATATGAAATGTAGTAACTAAGGAAAGCAAAAGGAAAATTGAAAACAAAAGCATTCCTAAGTAACACTGCCAGCCATTGTTTTATCTGGCTAGATAAAATAAATGGTTTTAAAATGTGTCCTAAGCAGCTTCTCATTTATTGAAAAGAGTTCAGAAGAGCCTTCAGGTGTTACAAATACATGTGAGCATCAGCTGAAGGAAATGGGAATTTGGGGTGTGTGTGGAGTGTTTGGTCTGGAAAAGAGAAGATTTAGGGAAAGATATGACAGCAGTCATACAGCATCCTAAAACATATTAGCTTTGTTCTGCTCGGCTTCCAATAGCAGAATTAGCAGCTATGGGTAGAAATTGAAGGACATTTAGTGTGGATGTCAGTAAAAACTTTCTAGTAGTTACAGCTGTCTCTAAATGACCAGGCTGCCCTGGGAAGTGAGTGGAGGACCTCTGTCCATAAGGATCTTTAAGCCAAAGATAGCTGGTCACTTGCCCAAGCTACTACATGAGCAGAACCCTAAGTAGGGCAGGACAAGTAAGCTTTATGCAAATGTGTTAAATTTAAATTTAGAAAGAACGAATGACAGCAATTTTAGAAACAAAAATGCTTGACACCTAATTTAACAAGAGATACTCCCGAAAATAGAAAGTTACTATCTCTTCCCACAGGGTTGCTTTTATCCCAAGGTTCTAAGTCTTTCTCCAGAATTTCCGTCTCAACACAACCTCAAAACTTTGTTTTTATTTTTATTTTATTTTTTTTAACTTTGTTTTTAAAAGTTGATGTCAGGGCTTATCAGGTGCATATCCTAGTCCCCAAAATATCTAGCTATGGCTCTGTGGTAGAAAGGAATTTTTATAGGATTTTTGGCATTTAAGTCTTTCATTTTTAGCCTCTGGATACCTTAGTTGAGTTCCATTTTTATTAGAAGTTAATTAAATTATGTTAGGATCTTCTAGAACAGGGATTTCTAACCTAGGGTCCATAAACCCCCACGAGGCCTGTGGAAAAATTTCGGAAGACCCATGAACTTCAATAGGAAAATTTTTTTTAAAAATTAAATTTAAAAATGTACATCTTTGGTTCACACTACTCTCTTAAATTTAGCATTTCTTTCATTATGAACATAGGCAAAGAATTAGTAAAAGATTTCCCCTATTGCTAAAAAGAATCCATGACATAAAATGAATAACAATCTGTTTTCTAGAAAGAATAACACACAAAAAAGAAAAAAACACACACACACAAAATAGTTTTTTTCCTGTACTATCAATCTGCTATTTTGGTACAGTTTCTAGAATTACTGGTTTTTAATACAGGGAGGAGTTTTAGAAAAGAACTAATCGACAGACTAATTCACTTTATGGATGATGAAACCAAGATCAAAGGATAGAATGTACCCAAGATCACAGAGCTAGTTAGAAGCAGGAATATTACAAAGGTCTCTTGATTACCGATTGTACATTCTTTCCATCACATCCACTGGATCCCTTTACTTCTCTCTATTAAACCAACAAATGACTTACAGGGAACATCTCAAATTTACCTGGCAATATCCTATGTTGGGGTTTCTAAAGGCATAAGCCGTTAACACTCTTCTCAGAGCAGCAATGCCCATTTCATTCTGGAAAGCCGGGTGTTCCGGGAGGGACCGATGCAAGTCTCGTTCAATCTCCTCGGTGGCAAGGTTGTACTTCCCCATAGACTTTTCCACCAGATCTTCATAATAGCCAGGATGGGTGGCCATCTCATTGATGGCTCCTAGGAATAGTCCCAACATCATCAAACATGGCAGTTAAGTGGGAACAATTTCCTTTCATTCCACTAGGATTTCTTAATCTCAGGAACTGCCCACCTTTGGTTTCCCTAATGTGCCATAATAAAGTCTTTATTCTTAAGAAGAATGAAATCATATGAAAGATGCTCAGATGTTATGCTTTTGACTGGAACTGTCCATAGAGGAAGCCCACCTGTCCTTTCAGTTATCAATCAGGAAACCAACTATTAAGTGTCTGCAAGGTGCCAGGTACAATGCTAAGTGCTTTGGGGATACAAAAAGAGGCAAAAGACAGCCCCTGTCTCCAAGGAGCTTCCAATCTAATATTTGTTCCCCTAGTACAGTATCTAAAGCCTGCAGTGCTTTAGGGAATGCTTTCTATCTGAGTTTGACAACATTACTCTTGTACCTTCAGTTCATGTCACATGAGATTCAGTGGAAGGAACTGGGTATCTTTAGTCTAGAAAAAAGAGCCAGGGGGCAGGGAAAGGAGATAAATAGATGATGACTTCTCTTCATATATCTGATATGGGATTAAGGCTTGTTTTGGTCATAGGTGGCAAGACCAAGAGTTGTAAATGGATGATGGGAAGAGATCAATAAAGACACGCTGGCAGGAAAAATCTCCCCAAAACGGGAGCCTTCCAGATGTGAGATGCTGTTGGTAGGTTTCTCCCTTCTCAGAGACCTTTTAAGGCAAAGCCCAAATTGCTAGGTGTAAGATAACTGAAATTATTTTCTGGAAAAAGAGGGTGGACCAAGTGGACACAGATCCCTTCTAAATCTCAAATTTCTATGATGCCCATTTTTCTCAGGCAGAGTAAACAGAACTCCTGTTCTTCAGGTCTTAACAACTGGCTAGCTGTTATGTAATGGTATGTGAAATGTTCACTAATAAGGGCTTAGGAGTGGTGCTTATCCCCAACAAATCTATATCCTAGCAGCAAAATCCCCTTAGCAGCAGATAGAAGGTTCTTGAGAGTAGAAACTAAATGAGTTGGGGTCTTTTTTGTCTCTTTTTTGGAGAGTTTTTTTTTTTTATAACTTCATATCTCCAATGAACATTTTCTTGGGGGGAAGGGACTATAACTTTGCAAAGGGAATTTCTCATGTGGATACTACCATCCCATCAGTTAATACTGGCACTAAATCTTAGAGTGTTGACAGAGGTATTTAAAAGTTAAGAGATCTGCCTGGGGTCACACAGCAAGGATATGTCAGAGGCAAGATATGACTCTTCAGGATTCCAAATGTGACCCTTTATCTACTATTTCACCTTGTCTCTTATCCATGAAGTGATGTTTATTAAATAGTATAAATGTTTCTTTATTAATTTATTTATATACTGTATATAATTTGTCATTTGTCAAGTTTATATTATACCTATTTACATTATATTATTTATTATATTTATTTATAGTATATAAATTTATATTAAAGAGCTCTGCAAATGCTATTATGATAATAGAAAATTGAATTGTGAGGAAATCAAAGCAACAAGCTCTTGAAGACAGAAACATCCCAGCTCTGCCTGGGATGAATAGAATTGGAAGTGAAGAATGTTAGAACTGAAGAAAATCTCAGAAGTCACCAAGTTAGATCCCTTCATTTGACAGATGAGACCTTAGCTCAGAGACATAGTGAATGGATCAGTGGGAGAGCTGGCTTTCAGATCCCAAGTCTTCTCATTTTTGGAGTGATGAGTGATCTTCCTACTTTCGTACATCTTTGACCTCTTTTCTCTGATAACTTTATCTTGATAGCCAATTCCTCTACCTGTTCGTTAGACTGGTCCTGTGCATGTGAATCTCCAGATGATCACTGAAAGCAGTGGTGATCTATCATTGCCTTCTATGGGAAAAGCCAACTGGATAATGGTAACTTGATACTGAAGGGCAGCTAGGTGGGACAGTGAATAGAATATCATTCTTAGAGTCAAGAAGATTCATCTTCCCGAGTTTAAATCTGGCCTCAGACATTAGTCGATGACTTTGGGCAAATCACTTAATCCTGTTTCCCTCAATCTCCTCATCTGTAAAATGATCTGGAGAAGGAAATGGCAAATCACTCCAGCATCTTTGCCAAGAAAATCCCAAATGGGGTCATGACTGAAAATGGCTCGACTGCAAACCTGATACTGATCTAAGAGCCATTAATTACTTATAAGAGAATTTTTAATTCTTGTTGAGTGTCCAGAAAACCTAGCAACAAAGAACTTTAGTAAAATGACTAAAGAAATGAAGTTTATCTTAAGGATACTAGCTCAAGGTTTATCAAATTAAATTTGAAGGAAAGATGGATGTAAAATTAAGCTTCTTTTAAGCACCAGAGGAGTGTTCTTTCTAAAAGCCACACTTTTATTGGAAGTGGAAGACTGGACCTCTGGACTCCCAATGTGGAAACTCCTTCCACCAAGTATTATTGTTCAGTCTTTTTAGTCTTCTCCAACTTTTCATGACCCCATTAAGGGTTTTCTTGGCAAAGATTCTGGAGTGATTTGCCATTTCCTTCTCCAGATCATTTGACAGATGGGGAAACTGAGGCAAACAGAGTTAAAAGACTTGCTCAGGGTGATACATCTAACATGTAGCCGAGGCCAGATTTGAATTCAGATTTTCCTGACTCCAGGATCATCACTATCCCCTGTGACACTTAGCTGCCCTACCCCTCCACCAATGCAAGTAAGCAACTCCTTACAGTCTTAAAGTTTTAAGAGTTGTCTGAGGTCATTGAGAAATTAAATGGCTCTCTGGCTCACAGTCAGTAGGTATCAGAGGCAGGTCCTGAAATCATGTCTTCTGCACCACATCACCCCACTGCACTGCTTTCCCTAGCAGGGAGACATATTTGCTCTTTACCCAAGTCCTTTCCTCCAAATTACGAAACAGAGAAAAATGGATTATCACTTATCTCCTCTAGGTCCTTGTTTACTAATTAGAGGGCACAAAATTTACTTTCCCAGATCTGTTTTTGAATGAGAACCTATGCCCATATCATTCCTACATAATGAAAACCAAGGGCATATAAATGGGATGGTGTGGAATGAGGAAGTATAAAGCAGATTAAAACTAAATCTTTTCAAAGTAATTGTCTCATTTTAAATAAGTCAAAACTTTCTGCTTCTGAAAAATGCTTCAGATACTTTACATTTTATCAACACTCTGCTTCCTGAATTTATTTAGTTCTGAATTCTAGGCAAATTGTGGGCTCTGTTGTATTCTCTGGTATACCCCTTTGATTTTCCATATCATTTGACAAGTTATTAGTTTTGGCACTTGTGACCACTTTTGGATCCAAATTTAAAAAGAAATCCACTTGGGACTTGTTGAAATTGGTAAATTTCATTCTTCTAAACAAATTCAGCAATTTGGAATATTATTATCCTGATGAATGGCCGGCAAACATCTTCAGTTTTATGGACATTAGTAACTAGTGTAGGATAAGGAAAAAGAGAAGGAGTTATCTCGTGGGGAATAGATATAATAATAATAATAACAACAATAATAATATTTGTTCTGATTCTTGCTATAAAAGTCCATTTTCTGCTGCATTTATGTCAAAAAATAAACAGGAAGAATAAGGAAGCATCTTATCTAGGTGTCTGAGTCTAAACTATGGACCAATAATGCCAAAGTCTTCATTTTTAATAGTTTATTACTTTGTCTAAGTGCCAGTGGATGTCTTTGGAATGGTTGGTGTAGATATGGATTTGGAATTTTTCCACCTCCACAGTAGATACTCTTTCTAAAGAAAATATAAGAATCTAGGAGGCAAGGAGAAGATTTAGGACTCTTAAATTCTCATCTTTCTCCTCCCTTAAACTCTTCAATCTCTAAATGGACTATTAAACTACATACTGGAACATGCTAGATTATGTTTTGTTCAGTCCTGTCCAATTCTTCATGACAGCACTTTAGGGTTTTCTTGGCAAAGATAATGGAGTGGTTTGCCATTTCCTTCTCCAACTCATTTTACAGATAAGAAAACTGAGGCAAACAGGATTAAGTGACTTGCCAGGGTCATACATCCTGTAAGTGTCTGAGGCCAGATTTGAACTCAGGGATAGAGTCTTCCTGATTCCAGACCAAATTCTCTTCTTCTTGACTTCAAGACTGGCACTCCTTGCCACCTTGCTGCTCAATATGGACCTATGTACTGAACTTTAACAAAAAACTTAACTGTTTCTCAATCAAGGGAAAGTTATTCTGCAGTCCGGGAAAGGAAAAGAATGGAGCCAGAGCACATCATGTCTCACCTTAATCCATTCAAGTAGATTTACTGCTTTGTTCTATATATGGAGAACTTAAGGAACATGCTATTTAAGCCTCTCAGGCTGTTAACTTGCCAGAAGTCAACCAGAAATACAATTTTTTATTTTGACATCCAACTCATTTTTTAATATATTCATAAGAACAGAATCAGACCACCTTGCAGACAACTGGGCATTTGCCCTGTGGTCTGTGAGTAGAAACCAAATCTGGAATGCTAGGATTATCGAGGAATCTTGAGGTGTGTTAGAAACTGATGTGGCAGGGAGACCCAATGGCTGTCTCCATCCTTGCAAGAAATGGGAAGTGGAAAGAACATGGCGCATGACAGAAAACAAATAAGAGAGTGTATCATGGATTTAGGATTGGAAAATAGCTCACATATCATCTAGGCCAAAAGCCCTATATTTACAGAGGGGGAAAATGAGATCCCCAAATAGATTCTAACCTCACTTCAAGAAAATTTCATCTCAACAGAGCCTGGATGGAAAGTCAATAATAAAAGATACTCTGGGTTTGAAGAATCTCACAATGAACCTCAAGAGCTACCTTGAGGGTCTTCTAGTTTCATAAACAAGAAAGGTGAGTCCCATAGATTCATGCAGAAGAATTGCATGTCTAAGTATCAACAACCAGAATATTCCAAGGAGGAAAGTGAGGATTCCCTGAGTGAAGAGCTAAGAAATAAAGTCTTGATAAATTCTTGCTTCAAGAACAGCTAAGCCAGGGTGGAAGAATAGGAAGAGAGAAGGTAGTGTTTGGAGCACTTCTTGAAAATGACAGAAATTCAAGTCCCCCTGAAAATAAAAAAAAAACAGTTCACTCCCTGGACTACATTAGTCAAGGTGAGAGTATGAGCTAAGGACTGATAAGGGCAATAGTAATAAAGTAAACACTCATTTTTAAAACTCAAGATTTGAACTTCTGGGCTCACTGGTAAAATATTCTCAATTTCCCAAATCCGAAAGACTTCTTTCTTGCTCTATTTGTTCCTCCAGCCAAACTAGGCTAATTTGTTGTTCCCTGCACATGCCATTCAATGGCCTATCTCTCTGTCTTTGTAGAGAAAATACGTATTGGAATATTCTTCCTCATAACTTTAGCATACTAAAATCCCTAGTTTCTTTTATAGGAACCCTCTCTTCCATGAGGTCATTCCTAAGTCTTCCAAATTGTTAATACTCCCCAAAGAAAATACTTTGTCTCTACTCATTTTGGACGTACTTTTCTATATAGACTTTATTTCCTCCCAGGAGGATATAAACTCCTGGAGGGGAATGGCTGTTAATTTTTGTTTTGGTATTCCCCGGCCCCTAGCAAAGTGCTTGGCAAAAAGCAGTGCTCAATAAGTGCCTGTTGAACTGAACTGAAGTGAATATTTGAAATCAGTTGAGGGGAATATCATTGGAAGGTTAGAAAAGATTCTCTGAACTTTCAAATCCCAGTTCTCTTTAATTATTGCAAAGACTCTCAAATCAGACTCTGACTGAAACAAAAGATTTGAGTCAGGTTTTTGGCTATTTTAAGGAATAGTTTTGCTTTGTTACTTTTAAGAATTAGAGGAAGTGTTGAGTTCCCATCCAGGCATCAGGTTGGGCCGAGATGCTTCTAAGTAAAAAAATCCAGTTTGGGAGTCAAGACAAGCCAAGATGCTCACCTGAAAGCAGCATCCAGAGCTCCCCTCTCATGCCCTCTGGGATGCCCTTTAGCACCAGGTCTCGGGTTTTCTCAGTGCGGTACATGCAGATCCCCTGCCCATATTCAGCAAAGTGGATCTTCCAGGCTTGTTCTTTCAAAAATTCTTTGGCCTAAAAGCAATTGGGAAATAATACTACATTACAGACGGAAAGCTAGATGCCATGTGGACACCTAAAGGGATCTCCAGAATCCTCCCTTTTGGATGGAGTGGGATATGGGGGAGGGAAATCGTTGGTAGCCGAGTCAGATCAGCTGGCTACATAAGTGATGCTTGCAGGAATGGAGCTAAAATTAAAATCAAGAGGAATCATTCATGGTGAAAAGAAAGGAACAGGCTAAAAATACTAAATCACAGTGACAATAAGATATGAGAAATAAAAAGCTAGTCAGGGATTTCTTAGGATTAAATTTCCTAATGAATTAATACGTCAGTGGATACCTGTATTTATGCTTTTCCCTGTCCCTACTCTTCTGCTCCATGTACGATGAGTAATAATGCCAATTCCATTCATTTATTTGGCCTTACCAATAGCTCCCCAAGGTCTTGGCAGATTAGTTTAAGAAAATACATCACAATAACAATAGACATTTATATCCTACTTGGAGTTTTATAAAATGTTTTATAGACATTAATCTCCTTTTAGCATCAAGAAACAACTTTTGGGAGATAAATGCCATAGATGTTGATCTATCTGTTGCTTCAGAGAATCTAAAGAGCTTGCTCATGGTCCACATAGTTCCATGAAAGAACCAGGATTGGAACTCTGATATTTAAATCTTTCTTTCCCCTTCTTTTTTTTTTTTTTTAATTTTTATTTTATTTTATAATTATAACATTTTTTTGACAGTACATATGCATGGGTAATTTTTTACAACATTATCCCTTGCACTTACTTCTATTCAGATTTTTTTCCCTTCCTCCCCCAACCCCCTCCCCCAGATGGCAAGCAGTCATATATGTTAAATATATTACAGTATATTCTAGATACAATATATGTGTGTAGAACCGAATTTTTTGTTGCACAGGAAGAATTGGATTCAGAAGGTAAAAATAACAGTTTACATTCATTTCCCAGTGTTCCCCTTCTTTTTCTCCTCATCTCTGCCTCTTCTGTCTCTCCATCTTTCCATCTCAGTCTCTTCTGTCTCTCCATCTCTGCCTTTTCTCTCTATTTCTCTATCACTGCCTCTTCTGTCTCTCCATCTGTCTCTTCTCTCTCTCTCTCCATCTCTGCCTCTTCTGTCTCTCCATCTGTCTCTTCTCTCTCTCTCTCTCCATCTCTGCCTCTTCTGTCTCTCCATCTTTCCATCTCAGTCTCTTCTGTCTCTCCATCTCTGCCTTTTCTCTCTATTTCTCTATCACTGCCTCTTCTGTCTCTCCATCTGTCTCTTCTCTCTCTCTCTCCATCTCTGCCTCTTCTGTCTCTCCATCTGTCTCTTCTCTCTCTCTCTCCATCTCTGCCTCTTCTGTCTCTCCATCTGTCTCTTCTCTCTCTCTCTCCATCTCTGCCTCTTCTGTCTCTCCATCTTTCTCTCTGTCTCTCTATCTCTCCCTGTCTGACTCTTCTGTCTGTTCTGTCTCTCCATCTCTGCCTCTTCTGTCTCTCTATCTTTCCATTTCTGTCTCTTCTGTCTATCTCTGCCTCTTCTGTCTCTCCATCTCTCCATCTCTGTCTTTTCTGTCTCTCTATCTATCTCTGCCTCTTCTGTCTCTCTATCTCTCCATCTCTGTCTCTTCTCTCTCTCCATCTCTGCCTCTTCCCTCTTCTATCTCTCCATCTCCATCTCTGCCTTTTCTCTCTATTTCTCTATCACTGCCTCTCCTGTCTCTCCATCTGTCTCTTCTCTCTCTCTCTCCATCTCTGCCTCTTCTGTCTCTCCATCTTTCTCTCTGTGTCTCTCTATCTCTCCCTGTCTGACTCTTCTGTCTGTTCTGTCTCTCCATCTCTGCCTCTTCTGTCTCTCTATCTTTCCATTTCTGTCTCTTCTGTCTATCTCTGCCTCTTCTGTCTTTCCATCTCTCCATCTCTGTCTTTTCTGTCTCTCTATCTTTCCATTTCTGTCTCTTCTGTCTATCTCTGCCTCTTCTGTCTGTTCTGTCTCTCCATCTCTGCCTCTTCTGTCTCTCTATCTTTCCATTTCTGTCTCTTCTGTCTATCTCTGCCTCTTCTGTCTTTCCATCTCTCCATCTCTGTCTTTTCTGTCTCTCTATCTATCTCTGCCTCTTCTGTCTCTCTATCTCTCCATCTCTGTCTCTTCTCTCTCTCCATCTCTGCCTCTTCCCTCTTCTATCTCTCCATCTCCATCTCTGTCTTTTCTGTCTATCTCTCTAGCTCTGCCTCTTCTGTCTCTCCATCTCTGTCTCTTCTCTCTCTCCATCTCTGCCTCTTCCCTCTTCTGTTTCTTCAACTCTGTCTCGTCTGTCTCTCTATCTCTTCATCTCTGTCTCTTCTGTCTGTTTCTGTCTCTCTCCTCCAAATTATTATCCTAATATTTTAAGACACCTGTGATTTCAGGGGTGATGGTACACTCCCTACACTCACACTGATGGCTCACCAAGGAGTCTTCATAAATTGTTATGGTCAACCCCTCCCCCCCAAAGCATTCTATGGAAGCCAGCCTTCTGGGGGTGAGCCGACCTGATTTAGCTGCCCTTGTTCTCAGGTGGCCGAGATCAAGAGCCTATTCCTGCACTGGGCTGACTGCTGGCATTCTACTACTCTAACCCTGGAGAATCCAATGCCACTAGGACATCACAATGAACTGAAATGAATATACTGTTGGGGGTAGAGGTAAATTTTGGCTTTTATTGATTTTGGGACATTCCTCTAATCATATAGACTGGCATTTATTTCACAACTTACAGTCTTAGAGAACTGCCCAGGACACAGAAGGGGTTAGTTTGGGGTTGTATGGTCAGTATATTCCTTGAATTCAAGTCATACTGATTCCAAAGCCAGCTTTTTATCACACTGATGATGACTGTACTGACATTTGTATATATCTATATCTATCTATCTATATGTGTGTGTGTGTGTAGTGTGTGAACATGGCAGGAAGGTAATGCAGAGGATAGAGCATTAATAAAGAAGAAATGAGTTCAAAGCCTGCCTCCAGTGCTAATTGCATAGCAGTGGGCAAGTCACTTAGCCTGCCTCAGCTCCAGGTTATTAGCTATAAAATAAGGGCAATGATAGCAATTACCCCATGAGATTCTTTATAAAGACCAAAGGAATTATGTGTTAAGCACTTTGTAAACCTTAAAATGTTACATAAAAGAGCTATTATGTACATACATACAGAGTATGTTCCAAGAGCTTAAACTCTATAAAACTTGTTGTCATACTGTATGTGTGTGTATGCACAGATATAAATAAAATTATTTGAATGTTCATGTATGGGTTTAGTATTTATACAATATTTTATTTAACATTATTTACTGATATTTATATATGTATATAATATATATAATAAAATATAAAAATACATAAAATACAAAAAATATAATCTTAAATATAGTTAAAGTTTTATATGTGTAATGTGTAGTTTTTGCTTATATATATAAAATGTGTTTCTATGTAAATGCTATATACACATAGACATATAAAAGACATATATAAATATGTATGTATACATAAAAAATATAGGCCAATAAAATTCTTGTACTCAGCTGCAAAATTGAAATAAAGGATAAAAAAATAACCCCCCCTTTTTTCTTTACCATCTCAAGAAACCCACTATGAAGCTAATTTTCACAATTAGAGATTAACATGTTTTTCTTTACAGGAAAATTGATATCTAAATAAGAAGCTCACATGAATGTATAACTTTTAAGACAATCAGGTTTTCAAAAGTCATGTTACAGAAAGCCAAGCAGGGACCTACTAATTTGGGATTGAACTCTTCAGGAGAGCGCCGCCGGTACATGGTCATCAGGGGCTGTGTGGCTGTTGGGACGTTGTTCCCGTTCAGGTTGAATTGGCGCTCGCCACCATCAGTCTCAGAGCTCACGCTGGGTTGAGGACTAGAGGAAACAAGGCTGCTGGGTCTCGAGTACACCTGTCAATACAGAAAGACACATGTGCGCTAAAGCTTCTCATAAGCACATATCCATATGTAGACATCTCACTGTAGTACATCAAGGATGCTTTGTCAGTGTCTTCCCCTCCACTGATACAGAATGCAATTCCTCAAAGCCTGTAAATGGTCTTCTTGGGTTGCTATGACTGAAATATTCTTCTTTTGTAGCTAATTTTCTAATTAGATTCCTTAATAATAATATTTATATATTTTAATTTTATTTTAAATCTATTTAGTATATTTATTTATTATAATATATTTTATATTATGATATTTATTATATATTATACAATACATTATATTTATGATTATTTAAAATAAATTTTAATTATATCTATATATGATAAACAAACAAATAAGGAGACCAGCTATTCTGCATGTTGGCAGATGTAATGGAGATGGTGCAGGGAGAGGAGGCTGATAATACATAGTCATCTCAGCGACAAAAAGGAAATGTAGGCAGAAAGATAAACAGGTATGTGGCTCTAAAGCCCACCTGGAATCCAGGTGACATTAAATGAAGCTGGTCATCCCTTTAGTACCTGTCAAACTCACAAGTTGGGTGTATTTCTGAACTGTCATAGTTTCATGAAGTTTGGAAAATGTCCTTGTCCAATCACTAGGCAATATCTCTCCCAAGCACAAAAGTGTGTAGATCATGGGAGGATGTATCTGGATTATAGCCTCACTTGGCAGTCATCACTATTACACTAGTTTTTCCCTGAAACGGGAGGGGAAGGACCAGTGAGAATTCTTTCTGCAGGGAATGTAGGCACACCAGGACTCCTTGGCAAAAGATTAGCTTCAGGTTCATGGTAATTATAACCATACAATCATTAGTCTATGTTAATTTAACCTAGTTATTTAAAAGAATGTAGCTTATATTTCTACCATGTTTACCTCTATTGGACGACTTGCCATCTAGGGGAAGACGTGGGGACAGGAGGGGAAAATTGGAACACAAGGTTTTGCGAGGTATAATGTTGAATTATTGTCCACGTGTATGTTTTGAAAAATAAAAAGTTTTATTTAATAAAGGGAAAAAATACATAATGCAGCTTCCCAAGTCTTGAGAGGGATAACTTTGGGCTGAATCTTAGTTAATTCCTCTGTAAATTGGGCTCAGGTTTTTTTGCAGCACTGGAAGAACTAGAGAGAAGGAGTTGTTACAAATGATCAAGGACCACTGCTTTACATGGGAGAGAGGCACTCAGCTTGAGCAATCTGTCTCTGCAGGTTAAGTGATGACATAATGGGATGCTGTGTGTGACTCCTACGGATCAGGCTCTGTGGTTATTTTAGCTCAGCTTAAAGTCATACCCACTAACCACAATGCACAAGAACATGACACACGAGATAAATCAGAAGTTAGTGACTGGAAGAAATGCTGGACCTTAGTGCACTCAACTGCAAAGTAAGGAAGAATAGATGCAATGGTCTTGAAAATCCCACCCAGCTCTGAATCTGTGATTCTGGGCTTTTGCTCACATACCTCATCATCTGAACTGTTGCAGCTTCCTGAAATCTCTTTGTCCAAGTATATTTTGGAAGTCGTTTGTTGCAGGAAATCTGAGATCCTCTGCACCAAAAAGTCTCTGTCTTTCAAGTTAGCAAAGAGAAAGGTCATTCGGTTTTTTGTGCTGATGGATAGGGGGCTGGGTAAGACACTGGAGCTGTCGGCCTTTTCCACAATTGTCACCTGAGAAGAAACAGATCATCACTAAGTAATTTAGGACCCGGACAGCATCGTGCCAGGGGAGAGCAGAATGAGAAACACCCAGCATGGTCAAAGTCTGTGGAATGTGTGCATTTTATCAAGGCAGACTGGACAGTGACCTCAATTGCAGGAAAAGGAAGGGATGCTCAGCCAATCTTAACGTGGAACTGAAAGTGGGATAGACTTTTCACCCTTTCCAACCGAACCCCGAGTTTCCATTAAACAATTTTATGGACATAGGAGATGAGATTTCAGCTATGAAAATAAGATCTTCACAAACTGCTTGGTTTCCTACACCATAGTTTAGCTAAAAGAATTTTAAGGACATCAATAATCCCTCCCCACCCTCATTCCATCTCAAAAAACCTCGATTCGCAAGCAGCCACAGTGTAAGCAATTTAAGTGCTCATTTGTCTGAACAACCAGGCTGTTTTTTATTTTTTTAAACAAGACTACCATAGGGAAGAGGGAAGTCAGCTTCAGATCTGAGATAAAGGATTGTGTTTGGTGGTTTATAATGGGCGCTCTTGTCAGCTGGGGACCAGACTAAATAGCAAGGCCCTTTTACTTAGAGCATTAAAATAAATCCTAAGACAAGTCATGAGGGCAAAAGGCAAATTGTTTACTGGAAGAACTTCTGAAGATGCACACATATAAAATATATAATAATGATGTTGATAATGACAACAAAAATATTTCTTGAAAAAAGCACTTAGCACAGTATTTGGCATATAGTAGATATTATAGAAATACTTATTTCCTTTTCTCCTTCATTTGTATCTGCATATGTATGTATATGGATGGATGCATGTATGTGTGCATATAGATGTGTGTGGAGGCATATATGTATATACAGAGGTATATAGACTATGGATACATGAATGTATTGTAGGTGCACACATGCATGTGTATATGCATGTATGTATTATTGCATGGATGCATGGATGGAAGTATGCATGCTTTGTTCAGATTAAACTACAAGAATTTCTGATGGGGTTTTCTGAAGAAATAATCTCTGTACTCTCATTTCAGCAAGAAAGGAAGTTTGAAAGGTTCAGCCTGAATTCTTAGTATTATCCATTTTGTTCTATCTTTTTTTCAACAGAATTCAGAAGAGTCCCAAGTCGCTATTCTGCCTTTCCTGTGTGATCTTGAATGGTTCTGCAGACTTCCATGTGAAAGGCAGCATGGTTCATGAGTCTGCCTTGACATCCTACTGTGTAATCCATGAGTGGGAAATGTCAGGACCCACAGCATGGTCTACCTTCATATTTATCAATCACCCACAAAAGCCAGAGAAGGTCACAATTCTACATAAAGCCAACATAAAAACTCAGCGTGATGTCATGGAGTGAATGTCAGCTTTGGAGCCAGGAAGAACTGGTGCTGAATCCCCCCACAGTCACTTATTGTGACTGATATCAGTGGTAAAATCACTTAACTTCTCTGCCCTTTAATTTCCTCTTCTGTAAAGGGGGGCTGTGTGATTATATCTTACATGTCTGATGTATATTTGCTTTGCAAACCTTAAAAGTGCTACATGAAGTTAGACAATCAGCAATTTTCATTACCACCCCATTTATCTGAATACAAATTTGATAAAAAGGCCAGAAAGAATCTGCCCTTTGGTGAATGACCCTGTCTGTGGGTAACAGATTACAGTGTTTAGGTCTGCTTTTGACAGATAAGTTAAATATAGTAGAAACTTAAGATAAACTGTATTAATAATAAACACAAATGAAAACAATGACCATATCCCAACAACTAACATTATTTTATAATGATGAATCAGTCCTAGCCTGGGGGCAGAGGGAAAGAAGATAGGACACAATTTAACTAACAACATAAATAATCCTTCATGGAACCCTAATGAGCAATACAAGGGGGATTTAGATAAAAGCAATTATATTTAGACCCCGATATTCCAATTTTTAGTCATAAAATCCCTTTAAGATAGGGTATTAATAACAGATGTATCTCCCACAAAGGCAGTGATTAATATGGGACTATTGCTTTAGCCTATTATATATAATCATGGAGTTCATAGGATCACTGATTTAGAGCTGAAAGGATCTTTACACCCTCCCTCCTTTTACAGATGAGACTGATGGGCCAAGGAAGGTTAAGTGATTTGCCCACAAATACAGAAGGTGGTTAAGTAGCCGACTCAGGATTCAATCCCAGTTTCACTGACTCCAAAACCAATATTCTTTCCAATGTATCATATTTCCTCATCTTAAAAACCATAGTATCCAGGTCAACATTTTGTCTCAGTTTCCAAAAGCGAAGCCAACATGGCAACTTCTCTTTTAGTCTACAGAAGTCTAAAGCTAGCAGTTGGTTATTTGACACACATTTCATCTTACACAGTGACCTATCACTCAGATCCAGCTTGGCAATATCCTAGTGTGACCACCGCTTACTCAAGTGGATTCAGAATGGATGCTAAGTGCTTTTCACTACTGTTTTTAGTATGTTCATCAAAATCCATAGGCAATGAAAATTACATTAAGCCCTTTGGAAACAGAGTACTTTGTAATTCACATCTCTGATTATCATCAGGGCTAGTGATATGATATTAATATAGCCAGATGATTTACTGGTTAAACAGGAAGATGATGGCCTTGGGGAAGAATGGAGAAAATCACTTCTCTCCATTTCATGCAGAGGTAGGGTCTGTGGATACAGAATACTGTATTTATACTATCAGGCCCAATAACTATATAGCTTAAGTTTGTTGAGCTACTTTTTCCTATTTGGTTAACAAAAGATGGCTCACTAAGTCACATTCAGAAATGAATTTTGCTATTTAAAACTACATTTAAAATATAGTTTCATTTCTCAGGGTCTTCCCATAGAATTCTTGGTTCGTTATTGTGAAATATACTAAATCAATTTTTATTTTCTCTTTTGTTATACTGTAGTCCTAATTCTAGTATTCTTAAAAAGGTTTGATGGAACCCACTTGTGGCAGCTTTAACTTAGATAATAAATTTTGCCCTAAAAAAAAAAAAAAATCAAAGAATACTCTAGATGTAGGTTATGTATTGGTCTAGATCAACTCTTATTCAAAGTATGAAACTACTCTAAAATGTCCCAATAAGTGACCATCCAACACCTGTTGATTATTTCCAGTGATGAGGAACTCATTGTGCCCCAAGATCCAAAGATCTACTATATAGTCCTAAGAAGTAAGACACATTCTGAACTTGGTATCCTGGTCTGCATAGAGTGAGTATTAAATGGGTATTTTAAGTGCCTGATGAAAAGACCACTAGCCTGGAATCTTAGTCCTAGAACTCACACACTATGGGGGTTTTGGACAAGTTGCTTCCTTTCTATGGATCTCAGTTTCCTCATCTGTAAGACAAGAGGGTCAGACAACATAATCTTTGAGGTTTTTTCCCAGCTTCTAAATAGCTATAATAAAACCACAGACCCAGAGTTAAATTCCAGGGCCATCTAGTCTAACCTCTTTATTTTCGGATGAAAACACAGAAGGAGCTGATGTAGGTTCCCCCTTGGTGTCAGAGGCAGGATTTGTACCAGATTTGACTCCAGAGTCAGTCAGTGCTCACTCCACCAAACCATGCAATCTCTTGACCTATTAAACCCTACTGGCTACTTCTTGCTTGGTGTGGCTATTTGAACTCTCCCCCTTCTCAAATGATTTAGACTTCTCTGTGAACATATTCTTTCCCTCTCATAGAATGTAAGCCCCTTAAGGGTAGGGGTTGCTATTACCTTTACTCTGCATCTAACACAGAATTTTGCATTCAAAGGTAATTTAATAAATATTCTTTGCAGCAGATTAACAAAATAAAGGCAGAAAATGCACACAAGAAAAAATAAATGCACCAAGAATTTGAACATGTCTGAGGTTACATAGTAAGCTGGGAAAACATCAATTAGAATCTATGTCTCTTGCCACTCAGCTCTTTCATTGGCCCATATTGCCTACATTTTCTGATTTTTTTTTTCTGTGAAGAAGGATGCTGGGTGAGTCAGATTACACCCAAAGTTAGAATAAGGACAATTAATGTGAGCCTGGGCATGAGCCAATTACACATGGCACTATGTAATTCCATTTGTGATTAAATCTATTCTCAAAGCCAGGCGATCAATGATTTTAAAAAGAGCATTGAGAGAGAGAGAGAGAAGCAGAGACAGAGATTGAAAGAGTAGAGAAAAAGACAGAGAAAGAGAAACAGGGAGAAAGACACAGAGAGTGAGACAAAGAGAAACAGAAAAGTGGGTGGGAGAGTGATGAGATACACAGAGAGAGAAAGAGAGACACAGAGAGAATTTTAAAGCTACAAAGGTAATCTTTAAAATACTTCTATATTTTTCCATTAACACCCACCTCTCGGAGTGGGATAATAAGGCTACACAAGTTCTCCTCCTTGCTGGTAAAACAGATGTAATTTGTTGACACGAACATCTGCCCCAAAATATGCATTTTGTTGAATGGAGTCCAGAGAGTACAGTCTGTGTGACCATCTAATTTTTCATCTTTGGGCAGGCGAAACAGTGCACGGTATCTCTCGCTCTTTGCTCTGGCATCAAGATCCCTGGAAAGCAACATTAACAGAATGAATGGGGAAAAATCAATTATGAAGTACTTATTATGTGCCAAGCACAGAAGCTCTAAACAGAAAAAAAAAAAAAACATCTTCTGTGTTCTCAAGGAGCTTCTAATTAGGAAGACAGCACGTAGGTGAATTTAGCTACGAGTCAGGTGAAAAGTATGGCAAGGACCAGGAATGTCTGCCCCAATAAGAAGCATTGGAAAAGGAAGTCATGATAGTGAGCTCTGCAACTTATCACCCCATCAACCCCATTAGCATTCAACCATAAACTCAATTTTCCTTATAATATTTTAATAATCAAAAATAAAAACAAAATTTTTTCTTTATTTATTCTCTAGACCACACTAAAATCCTTTTCAGATACTTGGCCCTGAGGATGAGGTAGCTCTGGGCTCTGGGATAATTATAGTTCACTTTTACATATTTTGAGGGTTATAAAATATATCTACATATATCATCTCATCTGAGCCTGGTGATAAATACTGTGAGGTAAACCATACAGATGTTGTTATCATCCCCATTTACAAATGAGGAAACTGAGCCTGAAAGAACAACTTGGTCAAGGTCAGGTCTAGTAAATGCTTGAGACTGAATTTTGTTGACATGTATTCTATTCAATACCCAACACTTCTTATCTAAGGTTAGACTAGTAGAATGCAAGACAAGATCTGTCATTTCCTACCAAGCCAAAAAAGAATTTGAATGAATAAAAAGGTCCAGCCATGAGTGCGCTCATGTTGGCGCTCTCTCTCTCTGTCTTTCCCTCCCTTCTTTCTCTCTCTGTCTCTGCATCTCTCTCTCTGTCTCTCTCTCTGTCTGTCTGTCTGTCTCTCTCTCTCTGCCTGTATTTCCCTCCCTTCTTTCTCTCTCTGTCTCTGCATCTCTCTCTGTCTCTGTTTCTGTGTCTCTCTTTCTCCATGTGATCTTGGAGGACCAACCTAACTGGGTTTGTAGACATTTGTTCCCTGGATATTGGTCACCAATTGAAAAATTCTTCAGTGAAAACTGTTTTGCTAAGTATAGGAAGTATTATAGCTGGGAGAATTGCCTACTTCAAGCAGTCCACAGATCTTTCAAAATACTGAAGTTTGTTATCACACAATAATTTCATAAGTCAATTTTGGCCAAATGCTAAAAGACCCTTGGGGAAATGAGTACTAGGAATGCTCTACTTTTTTTCTAAAAGACTTTCCTGTCTGTTTTTCTGTTTTATATCTGAGACAGGTCTATTGATGCTAGAAGAAAGGAATTTCTTTTGTTTAGAGTTTTCATCTACTTCTCACCACCCACAAAAAGTCCTAAGAAGATTTATAAAAATAGGGAGTAGGTCAACAAACTGCTATATATTGGTAAACCAATGTAGAATGGCACCTTTGCAGCGAGAGCCTAGAATCATTGTTAAATGACTTGACCAGGGTCACAAAGCTAGCATTTGTCACAGGATGGACTTAATTCTTTGCTTTCCTGGCTTTAGAGCTTATTCTCCAGTTTACTACACCATGCTGCCCTCCCTTACTTACTAGAAAAACATGATAATAATGTCACTTTCTAGGTCTCCAACTTTAAAACCTGCTTGACAGGAAGTCTCCGTTACTTACCGTTTTAAAGCAGACACTTTTTTAGGAGATTTCTTTTTCAATTTAGGGAGGGATCTGTCCTGCTCAAAACCTTCATTGTCCAGCAGCTGTCTCATGGCAATGTTGGCAAGCTGTTCCATCAATTTGAATGTCTCGTTGATATTGAGGAAGACAGAGAAGAAATGTTCGCTTGACCTGGTGCTCACTTTGATCACATCAGGCAGGAGCAGCGTGGCATTCTTCTCAAGCTGAGTGATGTCCACCCACCGGATCACCAACTTGGCTGAACATGGGGAGTGGGGCACAATTTCAGCAGCAATCCTGAAAACGCTCCTGATCACTCGCCCTCCCCTCTCACCTTTCCTGAGGATGAAATCTCCCGGGACCTCCTCAATCCCACTGGCTTCCCCAACATTTAGGAACCCTTGGAAATTAATTGCATTACATACCCAATGAAAATAAATTAACAGAAATAATAGTTGGTGGCAATGCCATAAATGGGTTTTTAAACCTAATCTGCTTATGGAAATAATCATATTTTCAATGACTGTTTTACAAGATAAAACAAAAGCACCTTAATGACAATTTGGAAAGAGCCAGATTTGGAGTCAGAGAATCTCAATTTCAATCCTGGCTCCTATCACTAATTATTTTAGGAGGTAAACTTAAAACCTCTGTACCTCAGTTTCCTCATCTGTAAAATGGGAAGTTATATAGGATGACATCTAAAATTCCTTCTAGTTCCAAATCTATGACATTCTAACTAGTTTTTTGTTTTTGTTTTTTTAGAAATAAAGTCAATTTCAGTTCCACTAGACTCAGAATGGAAAATGCCATCCATATCCAGACAGAGACTGAATGTGGATCAAAGCATGGTATTTTCAGCATTTTTTGTTTGTTGTTTTTTTTGCTTCTCATGACTTTTCCTGCATTTACTCTGTCATCTTGGTTCTGCCTTGCTGCTCGTGGTTTTCCCCCTTTTTGGTTTGATTTTTCTCACACAACATGACAAATATGGAAATATGTTTAAAAGGATTATTCTTGTTTAACCTACATCATATTGGTTGCTGTCTTGGGGAGGTAGGAGATAAGGGAAGAAGGGAGAAAAATTTGGAGCACAAAATCTTACAAAAATGAATGTTGTATATTGTATTTAACTTATACTTTAACATATTTAACATGTATTGGTCTACCTGCCATCTGGAAGAAGGGATGGGGGGAAGGAGGGGAAAAGTTGAAACAAAAGGTTTTGCAATCGTCAATGCTGAAAAATTACCTATGCATAATTTTTTTGTAAAAACTAACTAAATAAATAAATATTTAAAAAAATGAATGTTGGACTTTACCTTTATGTGTATTTGGAAAAATAAAATCCTATTAAAGAAAAAACAAAAGTATTGCCTTGATGTAATCAGGACCAAGTTGAAATTATGAAACAGTTTTTTTCATTTGTGTATGGTATAAACAAACAGTAACTTTTCAGACATGTATTACTGCTTTATGTATTACAAACTTTCTGTTTGGCAACCCAGTAAGGTAAATAATATACCTTCTCTATTCACAACTACCAAGACTGACAAAGACAAGCCTATCAATACCCCCCTGGATGACTTTCAAATTGGTTCAATCGCTTTGGAAAACAACCCTTCATTTTATAAATGAGTATGCTAAAATTCAGATTGGCTACAGCATTTACCCATGGTCAGCCAGGTCATAATTAGTAGTGCCAGGATAGAAATTTAGACTTCCCGATTCTTGATCCAACAATCTTTCCATGAAGCTATACTCCCTTTCTGTCTTGACCAAGCTAAATTCTATTTCCAAAGTCTTCTTAAATTCTATACATGTTTGAGATGATTTTACCTACCTTCCCTTCCCATCAGAAAGGAATAAAAACAGAGGTGATTAATACTGAGGTACATCCAGCCTTGGCGGGGGACCTTCCCCTTCCAGTAACTACACGAGTAGTAATTCACCAGTTTCTCTTCCTCTGGCATCCCAAAGAGCCTGTGAAATTTCACAATGGCCTCCTTAAATTTTTCGGTATCGTCATCTTCCTTTATGTCATCAATCTTGTTGTATTCCGCAATAATGCCCTAAGTCGGAAAAACCATACACACACATAAGAAATACAGGCAAAAATATTAGCAATGCTATTGTGTTGTGTCCATGTTAGGAGCAATAACATTTATAGGTCTGCAAAATAAGAAAAGATGGGAGTTCATTCATTCTGAAAACATTCATTTGTTGCATCCTTTGTGTCAAGCTAGTTCCCTCCCCTTTCTTTCCAAGGCTGGAGGGCAGCTAAATTCGGAGACAAATTTAAAAGTGTTATTTGTCACCTCAAAAGGCTTTTGAAGCTATCTGAAAGAGATTGTTATAAATATCAAGTTATATTATGTCACTTTTAGAAGTCTATGCAATATCCAAAGTTCATAGTTTATAAATTGAAGGAAGGAAGGTATTGAAAGAAGCTGTTATAAATATCTAATTATGTTACAGGACACTTTTAGAAGTCTACGCAATGTCCAAAGTTCATAGTTTATAAATTGAAGGAAGGAAGTTAGATATTTTTATGACCTTTTTCTTCTTGAACTGTGAATAAAAGCCAAATCACAATAACCCAAACTCAGCTTATCTCTTTTAAAAATCCAAATAAAACCAAGTAACTCCTAAGGCTGAGAAAGACAAGCACATAAATTCAAACTGATAGAGTTGAGAATTGCTTTAATCGTTTTGGAAAACAATTGGAAATTGTGTAAAAAAATTCACTCCACTGTGGGATATGTACCCCAAGGAGGTGAAAGGGAGAAAGAAAGGACTTATAGATAATAAAATATTCATCACAGCACTTTTTGTTGTATCAGGGAACAGGAAACAATATAGATGTGGGTGCAGAATGTTGCATACAACATCAATTTTGCTTAACTGTTTTTTCTTTGTTACCAGAGGTTTCACTGGGTGACAGGGCAGGAGGAAAGAACTAGACCCACAAATGATTTCGATAAAAGACATCAAGAAAACTTTAGCCCTATTATAAGAAAATACCAAGGTCTCTGTCCAAAGCACCTACTAGGCTAGTTTGGCACTGCCCAATCTGGAGCAATTTTTTTTTCCATCTTAAGCACTGAACTCCACTTTGCAAGGGAATCAACATGAGCAGTAGCTTTGGAGCAGAGTTACCCATTATTCTAAGTGGAAATAATAGTTCTGTAAACTAGGAGAGCAGGACCTTTAATTAATTAAATTTTTTTTGGGGGGGGGCAAATTTTTTTTTTTAAAGCTTTTTACTTACAAAACATATTCATGGGTAATTTTCCAACATTGAACCTTGCAAAGCCTTGTGTTTCTAATTTTCCCCTCCTTCCTCCCACCACCTCCCCTAGATGGCAGGTAATCCAATACATGTTAAATATGTTAAAATATATGTTAAATCCAATATATGTATACATATTTATACAGTTATCTTGCTGCACAAGAAAAATTGGATCAAGAAGGAGAAAAAAACTGAGAAAGAAAACAAAATGCAAACAAACAACAACAGGAAAGAGTGAAAATGCTATGTTGTGGTCCACACTCAGTTTCCACAGTCTCCTCTGGGTGTAGATGGCTCTCTTCATCATAAGATTATTGGAAATACCCTGAATTGTTGGAAAGAGCCATGGAGGACCTCTAATTTAAAATAGGAGTAAAAGAGACTTTTAAGCTTGAAAGTGTACAAGGCTATGAATATAGAGATATGTTTATATACAAATTATAGGTACCCCTACATCCTTCTCCCCAAAGTAAAATTGATAGGATGACAGTTTCCTGCTCCCCCACATCATTCTGGGAACAACAGAAGGCCCACGAACCAACATAAAAAATGTTTCCCTTCACAGATCAATTTATATGTACAAACTTTGGAAATTGTCTTAATGTGCAAATGTGACCAATATTATAACTGAGTGCTAATATTCCACTCCTGTCCAGATGACACATCTTCCAACCAAAATTTTGTTTCTACTCATTCTGTACTTGAAATATTTGGGGGAATAATGGTAGTGGCCCCATATTATTTAAGGAACAATAAATAAGGAAGTTTAGTGGTCCGGTAGACCCTAACATTTTCCTTTCTCCTTTCCCCCAGCTCTTGCCTTCTGCTTCCAGCGACTTTTAAAGTAGTGACTGATTCATTTTTCTCCACTTCTGACACCCAACAACCTGTGGAATTTCCCTTTGGCTTGCTGGATCTACATCACTTGGGCATGATATTTGCTGTTTTCTGTCATGTCTCTTCTAGGATTGCTTCCTTCCAGGGTGGTTGTAAGTAACAAATGAAAAAAGGTAATTGTAAACCACGATGTCTGTCATACAGCAGGTGTTTAATAAATACTTATATTCTCTTCCCTTCTCCTTCACTTCCTCCATTTTCCATTTTAATATTTTTTTCCCTTTCACTCTCTCCAGCTTTAATTGGATCCCTATGCCCAATAATAACATATCTTCGAAGAGATGATAAAACTGTAGCGATATGAATGAGTGGGTTGTGATTTCTAGACTGTTTTCCTCACATCAGTCCATTCACTGAGGCACTAGTATACCTCTCTTTTGTACATGGCTCCAGAGAGACACCCCTCAGAGAAACAAGTTACAAGTGACACCAAAGGGTTTGAAACAGGTTTAGTTTTGACAATAGAAATCAAATTCAATAACATTTTACATGACTAAAAATGTGTAGTTTATATCAAATTGTTTCTCATGGAGTAAGTAGAGGAGAAAGGGGAAGAATTAAAAAATTAAGTTTGGCTTACATGTAACCAAGGAAAAAAATAAAATAAAAATTAAATGTTAAAAAAATTGATTCAATCCTACAAGGGACCTGAAATTCTGCCAGGATAATCTCACTTCACTGAAACAGCTCCCTTCTTTCCTAAGGTTCCTAAGGTAGCTTTTTAGTTTAGTTTAGTCACTCACATATTCATCTCCCCTTTTGGCAGTATAGTAAAGCATCTCTGCAAAAAGCCAGGCTTCTTGATGAACAGTTCACTGACAGGTCTATGATCAAATCTTTTCAGCTTAAAAAATTACCTGTTGGGGCAGCTAGGTGATGTAGTGGATAGAGCACCAGCCCTGAAGTCAGGAGACCCTAAGTTCAAATCTGGCCTCAGACACTGAACACTTCCTGGCTGTGTGACCCTGGGCAAGTCAAGTAACCCCCAATTGCCTCAGCAAAAAAACCCAAAAAGTTACCTGGCAATCTTCTTATTGGTGAAGATTCTAGATACTCAGTAATGCATCAGAATAGAACTTTAGTGAAGATTAATTAAATAGCTCTCAGTACTTCAAGTTCTTCTACTTTTAGAGTCACTTGATAGATTTAGAAACTGAGGCTCACAAAAAATAAAACTACTTGGCCAAGGCCATACAGCTAGTAATTGGCAGGGGTAGAATTTGAACTCCGTCATTCTACCTCCAAATACCCTCTATTTCCTCTACTCTCCTAAGGAACATTCAATCTCCTCTGCTTGGTATTTAAGGCCCTCCAGAATCTGGCACATATACTATGGCCTATTATTACTCTTGAACTCTCCCTCCTCCATGTCTGTGCTCCCATTGTTCCTTAGGCTTATCATATCTTCCATTGAATTTACTTCTTGAATTCCTATCCACCCTTAAAGATTCAAATGAAATGCAACATCTTCCAGGCAGTCCTGGTTTATCTTTCTAGTAATTATTGTAATATTGTGAATTATAGCCAAATCTGTTTATACATTATTCTCCCACCCTATGAGTCAGAAAGCCTGAACTAAACTTCATACCATAGCCTAGGGTAGTGCAAAAAATGACAAAAACATCAATAATAATTTATATATTGATTTTAAGTTTTGCAAAGCACTTCACAAATATATCATTTTATCCTAACAATAACCTGGCAAGGACAGGGCTGTCATTATTCTCATTTTAAAGATTAGTAAACTGAGGCATATAGAAGTTAAATGACAAGGAATGCTGATTTGATGGGCGGACATGCAGGTTCTTATTCCTTATTCCTGCTGCTGTCCATCCTTTTTCCCTTCTCGCCATTCCTTAGCATATCCTCCACTCTTGGGAAAGGAGCAGGAGGGGATGGTGAACCTCATGTGGCTGTAATGACTAAGACCCTGGTGCCATTGAATTAAAAGGTTTTGTGTGGTCCAGGGATCTTACTTAAGTCTTTTTCTCCAGTATCATATGCAAATAACTTAGATCCAATGAACTATACTTCCCACGAAAATACTGTGGGGCTCAGTTAAAAGCTAGATTTTTTGTGAAGGAGACACTGGGGATCCCCCAAGTCAGTAGCATTGTAAGGAGAGATCAGGATAGATAAAATTTCCAGACACTACCTGTATTTTCCCTCTCACAAAGGTGGTTATATCATTTTCATTCTCAAAGATGGAGAGAGTC
Source organism: Sminthopsis crassicaudata (assembly GCF_048593235.1). NCBI lineage: Eukaryota > Metazoa > Chordata > Mammalia > Dasyuromorphia > Dasyuridae > Sminthopsis > Sminthopsis crassicaudata. The sequence goes on from NC_133622.1 coordinate 68,810,467, forward strand.
TGCAGCAGATTTTGCTCAAGCCATTCCCAATGTTCAGTGATTTCTTTCCTGGAACCAGCTGAAGAGAGAACAGAAAAAAAAACAAAAACAAAAACAAAAAACAGCACAATGACATCAGGGCATCAAATTTGATCCAAACATTTTACATGGCACTTTGGTGTCTTTAATGTAATTATCCCACTAAATACTCCAAACAGCTTTGTGAGACAGACAGAATACATATCATCAATTCCATTTTTACAGCTAGGAAAACTGGGAATTAGAGAATTACTGTGACTTACCCATTGGGTCACATAGCTGGAAAGTAGCAAAACCCAGCTTCAAACCTGGCTTCTACATCACTGAAGACTCCCTTATCTCAGAAAGCTAAGCTTATTTTATTAACATTTATAACATTGAAGGGAAATGTTACCTGGATTATTCAAATCTTTATTTTTGTTTATGTTTCCCCAAGTGAGAGAGAGTAACAAAAAAAGATAAAAAGATTCAGAAATGAAAAGCAGCAATAAATGATGTTTGACCAGAAGATCAAATCAGCGGGATTAAGATCACAGGATTTTGAACTCAGGAGACAGACGTCACATAAACTCAACCTTTACATTTAATCTTGAGGAAATCAAGGATTGGAGAAGTTATAAAAGACAAGGCAGAGACAGGTTGTTCAGTGGATGGAAAGCCAGAGACTGGAAGTCTGGGCAATGTCTCTGGGGACTTAATCTCTTTGACTCTCAGTTTCCTTATGTGCAAACCGAGAACACTATCTGTAGTACCTACCTCACAGGCTTATTGGGAGGCTTCTGTGACTCCACACATGTCCTGGGCTTTGGCAAACTAAAAAGCTCTATGAATGGCAGTTAATGTGCAAGGTCCCACAGAGAGCCGGGCCAGAAAGCCCAGATTCTTCTAGTCAATACACTTTACTATTTTTGCTTCTCTTTTCTGAATAAGGCAGGAGGAGCGTGGAAGAGGGCTAATCATTTTTCTCACATCTAAATATCTATTTCTAAACCGCATTTTCCTTATCAGTAAAATGGGGATTATCCCACAGGGATGTCATGGTACTGGGGGAAGATTGCTGATAAAACATATTAATTATATTGTATTGTATTGTATATATTGCGCGCACACACACACACACACACACACACACACACACACACACACACACACTGAGGATGTCTGAAACAAAGTAAATGGGAAGATGCTTCTCCCCTTTTCTTTGCTGAGGTGAAGGACTATAAAATCCTCCAGATAACATCAGCTTCTCCCCAACACACACACACACACACACACATCCCTTGCAACTTGCTAGTTGAAGTGTTTCTTATTTCTTTTTTATTCTCTAAGGGATAGCTCTTTGGAATGGAACAAAAGAAGAGATACATTGGATACTGTAAGCGATATCAGAATAGGAAACAATAAAATTACATGTGTCCTTCTTGCTCTTGGTTTCTTCGTTGATTAAAAGAAAAGAATCTAAACAATTTTTTTCTTTCCCCTTTTACACTATAAATAAAGGATTAATAAATAGGAAAACAGAGAATTTGCATTCAAATACCGCACCGATCTCTACTACCAGGGTGATCTTCAGCAAAATGCTTTTTCTGTCTTAACCTCAGTTTCCTTACCTGTAAAATTAGGCTAGATGACCAACATCCCCTTCTAAGTTCTATGACTCAATGATTAATGAATGTAAAATGCTCCTGTGACTCCAAACAAATATAAACTAGTGTTTTTCCAGCTTCTCACTTTTTCTTCTTTTTAGAACTTCTTCTTCATATGAATACAGCTCTTGCTTTGAAAATAGGTTACATGTTAAGTTACAACAACAATAAAAAGGGCTTTGGAATGCCTTCAATTCTGATGAAACCGCCTCCTAATAATGTGCAAAAACCGATCTTCTCTCCATTCAATTATGAATGAGGCATAAAAACAGACTGTCTCCAGGGAAGATCAGCAAAGGCTTCACTGATTCAGTGCCTTGAAAAGTAATGGGGATGAGATCATCCTTACAGCTCCCAATGAAGTCTTGAATTTTCAGTCTGCCAGAAACCTCCAAATTTAAACCATTTGAGCAGAACACTCCATCTAAATGTCACCCCACTGACACAAAAGCCAGGATGTGGTTGTAAAGATCCTGAATTAACCTTTTTTTTTTCTTCTGAGGTTTGTTACTTGATAGATTTTTATAAAAGGGTATTATCAAAATCACCCCTAAGTAATGTGTATAAAACCTCCTAACCCCATATACTCCTACCAGAACAAAAGAATGACTTCCTGACCACCTAGCTCATATATAAATGGATAGATTTCTGAAAGTTCCTTTTCCTCCTTTCCCCATCCTAGAATCACTTTAACTCTTTTTGTTGGCCAGTGACTCAAAATTCTCCCTAAATCCTTCATGTCAGCTCCTGAGAAAGAGCAGGAATAGCCAAAGGCCAGTGGTACCTGGAGCTATGTCAAAAGGATCATCCTCCTTCCTCAAATGTCCCTGAGAGGCAGAGTAAAGACCAACAAGAGCCCTTTCTTTTGTTTCAAAGAAAACAAAAATCAAGAAGCTCAGTAAAATTCTGAGGGGATTTGGAAAAATTAACCTTTCAACTTGGTCTTGCTAAGAAGCCAAAATTTCACTTGAAAAATAGTATTGCAAATACTATCAAGAAGGAAAAGGAAAATATACTTAAGATTGGGATGATTTTTGTCATAATGTGTTAATTTGGCATCTTCTACAAACAAAATTCTTACAGAGTCTAAGGTTGTCATAAAAGAAGTAGTATACAGTCTATAGCAGAGATACAAATTTCAGGGGATCTGTGAGCTGGGATGGAAAATTTTTATTATGAGAAAATGTCCATAGGTTTACCAATCTACTGTGGGCATCCCTGACATAGAAAAATCTTTCTTTTTTAGTTGAGAAAAATTCAAAGGAGAAAAAAATGGATTTTTATTCACTGGGGAAAAAAATAAAACCCCCCCCAAAACCCAAGAACTCGTGGCCTAAAGCACAGGGCTAGAAATCAGGAAACTTTGATTGATGGTTCCACTTTACCACTCAACAGCTATGTAACCCTAAGTAAATTATAGAATTTTCCTATTTTCATCTCTATTTCTCTATTCTCTATTTTGTTGCTTTTCTTATCAAAAATGGAAGGAAATTATTCCTTTACAGGAATTCTGCCTTTTGTAAAGTAATATATATGAATGTGTCTTCTTCTTTTCTCCTTACTTCTTTGCAGAATCAGAAATGTGGAACACTGCCTATAAATCAGAAGCTGTTGAACAGATATGGTGTTTTGTTTTGGAAAAAATTTATAATTTTTTTATCCTTTTTCCTCTACTTAGAGTCAGACCAATGGCTCAGCTGCTTCTATGATACTGATTGGAGGTTCTTGATGAATTAGAGGGGAAAAGTGGGATCTTCAGTGTTGCTGCTAGCAGATGCTCTCATAGTTAAGGGGACAATACAGGTGATTGGTCAAATGATTACAAGACTAGAGGTGGTTAGCAGTATCTGAAGTGGAAGCCAGATCAAAAGAGCATGACAAAGTCTGGGGAGAAATTTGAGGGCTTTTTGGTGTAGTTTAGTATCTAGGGTAAGAAACAAGATTGACTAAGTAGAATATTGCATAAATCAAATGGCCCTCTAGAGCAGGAGTTCTCAAACTATGGCCCGAGAGCCAGGCTGAGGACCTTTATGTGGCCCGCCAGGTTATGGCAAATGGGCTGAGGGGCGGAGGCAGAGTGTGAGCTTTTGTTTTTACCGTAGTCCGGACTCCAACAGTCTGAGGGACAGTGAACTGGCCCCTATTTAAAAAGTTTGAGGACCACTGATTTAGAGGATATACACTTCCTCCATCCCCTCATCTTTCATCTTATTTAACCTAAGGAATTCTTGGGACTTGCCACCCAATCAACTCCTCTATTTTCAGGAAATCTGTATTTACAGAGCCTTAGTCACTGAATGGGTATTGCCTCAAAGTGAGACCTCTTAGAGACCTTAGCTGAAAAAGGCCCCCATTGCATCCAAGGCCATCTTCACTCATCCTGATCTTGCCACTGGTGATGGATGGAGATGGTTCTGGAGGAGAAAATGAAGCTGGTGACTTTGCCCAGCCCTCCCTCATTTCAATCCAAATCACTTGTATCTCATGGCATCACATCAGGGTCATCTTCAAGAATGAAGGAAAAACAATAACAGCAATAAGAGCTTTTCCATCTGCCACTTGTTGTGCCTTCCAACCAGAGTGTAAGCTTCTTGAGGGCAGGGATTGTTCCATTTTTGTATTTGTATCTCTGGTACTTAATGCATCAGGCTTAATACAAGTTTGTAGCATTGAATAGTTTACGGTCAGTCCCTTGTTTTTTATATATGAATGTGGGTATGTTCTCACACTAAGACATCTGATGCCTTCAATTCTAAATGCCCCTTGATTGATTCAAATGCACTCACTGAGATTGTAGGGATCTCCTTCCCCAAAAGACTGCTGAGCTTGGCTACTTTCTGTCTGTTGTGCTTTCAAAACGTCTGCCCCATTGTCTAGCTGATAATTATCTTTTTCATTTCTCCTTTCCTTCTCTATGGCTTTCTTTGCTGTCAGCAAGTCTATAGCCTGCTAACCCCCATCAAGGCTACCTTTAAGGGCCTCCCTCTCTAACCTCCTAGGACACTTAGTTTTGAAACTCATCAATGCATTTATCAGATAATGCATATTGACTGTGTCTACTATGAATTTATGTTATCTAATCTCAACTGAATGCTTGGCTATGCTCCATAATTCTTCTGTGATTGACTATGCCAAGAAGCAGATCCAACATATTATGTTCCAAGCAGCTACTATTCCCAAGACTTCTCCTTTCTCTTTGGAAGTCCTATGCCACGGCTATCCTGCTTTGACCATGTGCATCCTTCCTCTGAAAAATCTAAGGTCAGTCATCCATTGTAAATAAATACCTTCATCTCCCCTTTGTACCTTTACTCAGCTTCTTGGCTCCAGTCTGAGAAAAGCGTCCCTGACCAAGGAAAATCCTTTTTATGTGTGTGTTCTTGATCTCAGTTCTCTTCATCTCCCCTCAGTCAGCCCCATCAGTTTTTCACTCCCTCTCTTATTTTCTATCTTTCTTTAATGACACCTTCTAAGCTGCCTAAAATCTGTACAGATCTTGCCAATTCTTTAAAAACTACCAGTTAAACATCTCAAACTAGATGCCCATTGGACATCATAAACATCGTAAACTCAGTATGTTCCAAATCTCCTTCCTGAAATGCTCCCTTCTTCCTCAATTTCCTGTCACGGTTTCCATTCTCCTGGCCACTCAGACTCATGACTTAAATGAGATTCTTGACTCCTCACCCTCACCAATCCAGTCCAGTACCAATGCTTTGTGCTAAGGTCTCTGCCATACATTGCTACAACCTTGGTACAGACCATCTTAGACCATCTTACAAAGGCTTGCTCATTGGTCTTCCTGCCACAAGTCTTTCTCCAGACCACTGTCAAAGTGGTCTTCCTAAAGTCTGGGTCTGACCAGGTCATTAATCTTCCCCCACTCACTTTTAATTCCAATGGTTCCCTCTTATCTCCAGGATAAAATATGATGAAATCTGATTGTTCAAAACCTTCTCTTTTGCCCCATTCTTATATGTCACCCCACACTCAAGCACTCTAAGCCCTTTCTGATGTTCCTTAAACTATCAGCTACAGCTCCAAGCTGGTGACTTTCATTCCCCATGTCCCCTTCCCATTCCCCTCTCCAACTTCTGGTTTCTCTGACTTTCTTCAAGTCTCAGCCAAAATCTCACTATTTAGAGGAAGTCCTTCCCAAACTCCCTTAATTCCAGTGGCTTTGCTGATTATTTCCAATTTACCCTGCATGTAACTTGTTTGTATATTTTTGTGCACATTGTTTCAATTTGGAGTTCTCTAAAAGCAGGAATTTGCAAGTTTTTGCCTTGTTTTGTATCTCTAGCACTTAGCACAAGGCCTTTCAGAAGCAGACACTTGATAATGTGGACTAACTACAAGCCCTTCAAGTAATTGTTCAGCAGATCTCCATCCTTTTACTTCCAAGGTCCTAGAAAGAGCTATTTTCACTCTCTCTTACTTTATCACCAACTATTATTTCTCAACCTTTGCAAGCTGGCTTCCAATGCTATCACTTGCCTGAAAGTAGTATTTTCTTTTTTTTTTTTTCCCACTTCCTTTTTCTATTTATTTTTCTCTCCCATAGTTTTTCCCTTTTGTTCTGATTTTTTTTAATTAAAGCTTTTTCTTTTCAAAATATATACATGGATAATTTAATATCCCTCTTTACAAAACCCTGTGTTCTAATTTTTCCCTTCCTTCTTCCATCCCCCTCCTTCATTTGGCAAGTGATGCAATATATGTTGAACATGTGTAATTGCTCTATACATATGAAAATACTATTTTCAAAGTTACTAATGAATGATTTCTTAACTGTAATACTCAATAGTTTTCTCTGTCCTCATTTTCCTTGAGTTCCTGCAGCTTTGGACACTTCCTATTCATGAACTCTCTCTCCTCCATTAATTTTAAATTCTCTATTGGTTCACTTTCATTTATGAAGCCTTTTCTATTTTCTTTGATTCCTTGTTATTTAAGTTCTCCCCTAAGCTTGGGTGTCCAGATCCTTTTTCTTTTCCCACCATAAGTCTCTCTCATGGTGATCTCATATAATCCCATTCTGAGCACGTGGTTCTTAAATCTATACATTCAATCTGAATATCTTTGCTAGATTCTAAGCCTGTATCTAACCTACTACCACCTATTGTATTTCTCTACCTGTAAGTGCTACTGGCACTTGTAGAATGTGGATGTAAAGCCAGATGGTCTTTGACATTTCTTACAGCTTTTAATCTATGAGCTTATCTTCAAAACAGAATTCATCATCTTTCTCCAACTCACTCTTTTTCCCATTTGGAATTTGAGGACCTGGATTCAGATTCTAATTCTGTTATGTACTGAGTAACCTTAGGCCTGTCATTCAATCTCTAAAGTTGGATTGGGTGAAACTACCTCTTAAGGTTCCTTCCAATTTTAAATTTAGGAGTCTATGATGGAAATAACCATTCTTCTAGGCTCTTCAATCTACAACCAGTAATCCTGACTCCTCTCTTTCCCTAAATTCTCATATCTAAACAGGAGCCAAATCTTGTCACTTCTTTCTCCATTGCACCCATTATCTCCTTCCCAACTCCATGGCCACAATCTTCGAGGTTCTCAAGCTCTCACTTGAAATGTTGACGTTGCTACCTCATTGATCTCCCTTTTTCCCATTCACTTCTCTTTTCAATTTCTACTCCACCCAGGTGACAAAATAATCTATTTTAAAAAGGTGCAAAGTCACATACTTGGTGAAGAAAACTTCAGTGGTTACCCATAGCCTTTAAGATAAAATGCAAACAGCACAGGCTGGCATTTAAGGGTAGCCAAGACATAATTTTATTTCATATTATACTCCCTTAACTCATTCTGTGTTTTAGTCACACTGATTACTAGCTGTTCCTCAAAGACAACAGTTCATGTCCTTAGTCTATATGTTTAAATAAGCTATCCCACAACTGTCCTTTCTTTTAACAAGATTTATTTCAAGTACCATTTCTTCTCCCAGGAAGCCTTTTCTCCTTTCCTCACTATTAGAGGGCTCTTCCTCCTCAAAGCATCTTATTTAATTCTATATATTCTCTTCTTCTCACAGTACAATGCAAGCTCTTTGAGGGGAAAAAGCCATTATTTATTTTTTCTTTCTAACTTCACCATAGTGACTTGCACATTTATAGTAGATTCTTAATAACTGTTCCTTATAATGACTTTTTATTTTTCCAAATACATGCAAAAATAGTTTTCAACATTCACTTTTGTGAAACCTTGTGTTCCATTTTCTCCTCCTTCATCCCCCCTCTCTACTTCTCTCCTTCCCTAGATAGAAAGCAATCCATTGTGGGTTAAAAATGTGCAATTCTTCTAAGTATATTTTCATATTCATTTAATAACTTTTTAAAGTTATTTAAAAAAAAACATACCCCAGGAAATATGAACTAGCATTAATAGGGTGGATTATATTTCTTTACAAAGCAGGACAGGAAATCCCAAGATACCAGGCTGCTAGAAAGAATAACTGAGAATAGCAGGTCACTTTTTCGTATTCCTTGCAATTCCTTCCAGAATATAAAGAATTCAGGTTACCCTCCTGGGAACCATAAGGGAAAATACTCATTTGCTCTCTGAGATACAATAGCTAAGCAGGTCACAAGCAGTGTTCATCCTAAAAAAGTAATTGTGAGAATGTTAGGGGATTTTAGAAACTAATATTGTTCCCCAAGGAAGGATTCACTTTTCCAATAAGTTTCTTGAATTTTCATTGTCCCTTATAAATTTTTTCAATTCTCAAGGAAAGGTAGCAAATGGTACTGGAATTGAATATTGCATGAAGAAAATTAGGGCATGTGAAATTGTCTATTACCTCACTTGAACCAGTCAGCCTTTTTCTTTCCTGAATATTTAACTTACTTTACCAAAGTCACACTTTAAAGTTGGGTAAATAGACTAGCTCGAAGTGAGGTAATAGACAATTTTCTGGAAAAGGGAACTGTTGATGGTGAAGGAAACTATTTAAGTCACCTGCATGATCAGCTGGAAAAAAGAAGAGGAATTTTAATATCTGAGAATATAATGGGAAACCTAAGCATTCAGAAAGGCTGTGTGCCCCAAATGCCCAAAGACTGAGTGATTGCTGAGTGAGGAATACTCTGCTGAGAAAGGAGACTGAATTAGTCATAGGAGATACACCAGAATGACAGACACATAGGTAGGACACAATTACAAAGTACCCCGACAACAGTTAGGAAAAATATACACCCATGAAATCCATTCAGTCTTCTTTCTCATCTTGTTCAATGACCTTTAAATAAGTTACATATCCTTGAAGTCTAAATAATTTGGCCCCAAGATGGTGAATTAGTTTTTCAACTTTGGACCATTCTAAAATGAAAATGAAGGTATTTAATTACCTTGGATACAAAAAAATAGGGTGGGTTTTTTTTTTAATTCAAAATTTTGGATGTGTTTCTGGGACTCCTTGATTTTATTTTTAAAACTTGAATTTCAGAAAATTACAGTAATTAACTCTTAAATATCACATGTAAATATGCAATAAAATACATAAAGATAGTTTTCAATATTCGCCCTTGCAAAAATCTTGGTTCCAATTTTTTCTCCCTCATTTCTTCCTGTCCCCTTCCTAGACAGCAAGGAACCCAATATAGGTTAAACACGTGAAATTCTTTTATACATATTTCCACACTTATCATACTGCACAAGAAAAGTCAGATCAAAAATGAAAAAAAAAATGAGAAAGAACCCCAAGTAAACAACAATAAAAAAGTGAAAATATTGTGATTCACATTCAGTCCCCATAGTCTCTCTCTGGGTGCAGATGGCTCTCTCCATCACAAGACCGTTGGTTCTAGCCTGAATCATCTTATTGTTGAAGAGAGCCAACTTCCTCACACTTGACCTTCGTATAATATCTCTGTTGCCGTGTACAATGATCTCCTGGTTCTACTCACTTCACTTAGCATCAGTTCATGTAAGTCTCTGATGGAAATGCCTTTAAAGGTCATTTATTTCATAGCTTCCCTCATCTTACAACTGAGGGAACTAAAGCCCAAAGAGCCAAATGCGTAAGGTTGAAACAAGTTGGAACCAGGATTTACCACTGCTTCTCTGAAAAGTAGAAGACCTCACAAGTTACTATAAAAAGGGAAAGTTCACTGAGAAAATGCTTTTTAAGCTATCAAAAAATCTAGCTTTCCATTATACAAACTGCTGCTCTGTCTGGTTTTAACTCCATCAGAACCCTCCCAGGTTAGATCATTACTTCTAATCATGATTAGTTGCTAACTTGAGCATAAATGGCAACACCCTCCTTGGTCTCCTCTCCCTTCTAACTGGAGGGTGGAAAGTGGAGGACCAGAATTCCTCTCCAAACTTTCCTTTATAGATTATAGAGAAGCTCACTCCAGTCTGCCAGGTTTCAACTCCATGGAATGAGATATCCCTGGTCTCTCTCTCGTAACTCTGCTCTTCTGTCTCCTTTTGTGTATTGTCTCCCCATCCTAGATTGTCAGCTCCTTAAGGGTAGGCACTGTTTTAAAAAAAATAATTATATCCCCATTTCTTGGTGCAGTACCTGGCATGTGGAATTTTTGGATGGAGGGGGGAAGAGAACCAGGATTCATACCACATCATTTAACCCCATGTTTTAAACTCTTTCTAGTATCTACAGGTCCAGAGGTAAACATAATCAGCCTTAAAAAATGTTTAGAGAAACACATTTGTTTGAAATCATGTAAGGTCACAAAATATGAAAAAGCTATTTTTAAAGATTTGGTATGAATATAACTCCTTAAGAACAGAGATTACATATGAACCATTCTCCAATTGATAAATGGTCAAAGGATATGAACAGACAATTTTCAGATGAAAATATGCTCTATGAAAATAGTCATATGAAAAAATGCTCTAAATCATTACTGATCAAAGAAATGCAAATTAAGACAACACACCTCTCAGATTGGCTAAGATGACAGGAAAAGATAATGATGAATGTTGGAGGGCATATGGGAAAACTGGGACACTGATACATTGTTAGTGGAGTTGTAAACTGATCCAGCCCTTCTGGAGAGCAATTTAGAACTATGCCCAAAGAGTTATCAAACTGTACCATACCTTTTAATCTGTTTCTACTGGGCTTACATCCCAAAGAGATTTTAAAGGAGGGAAAGGGACCCACATGTGCAAAAATGTTTGTGGCAAGAACCTGGAGAGTGGCTGCCCATCAGGTGGAGAATGGCTGAATAAGTTATGGGATATGAATGTAATGTAATCATTGTTCTATAAAAAACAATCAGCAGGATGATTTTAGAGAGGCCTGGAGAGATTTAAATGAACTGATGCTCAGTGAAGTGAGTAGAACCAAGAGCACCTGTACACAGCAAAAACACTATACAATGATCAGTTCTGATAGAGAGGTTCTTTTCAACAATAAGGTGATTCAGGCCAGTTCCAGTGGTTTTGTGATGGAGAGTCATCTGCAGAGAGAGACTGGGGATTGAATATGGATCATAACGTAGTATTTTCACTTTTTCTGTTGTTATTGTTTGCTTGCTTTTTGTTTTCTTTCTTTTTTGATCTGATTTTTCTTGTGCAACATGATAATTATGAAAATATGTCTAGGAGAATTGCACATGTTTAACACATATCGGATTACTTACCATCTAAGGGAGGGGATGGGTGAAGAGAAGAAGAAAAAGATTTGGAACACAAGGCTTTGTAAGGGTGAATGTTGAAATCTATGTTATAGTTTGAAAATGAAAAGCTTTTAAAAACAGAATAGAGATTATAATGCCTGGTATACAATAGGTGTTTAATACTTTTTACCTAGCCTTCTCTTTGTATCCCTACTGGCCACAATGGTTACTTCATTAATGTTATAGTAGTTTGTTTTTTTTTTATTCATTCATATTATAATGGTGAGTAATGGCTCAAAACAAGTGCTCATAGGTATATTATGAGCTCCTTACATAACTATGCTTGTAATCTCAGAATATAACTATATGTTTATAACTTTATAACCATTCTGAGGGAAAAAAAAACCCAGTCAAACTAGGAAATAAAGCCTTGGGAAAAAAAAAAACAACTAAAACTAAAACTAAGACAAAACAAAACCTAAAACTAAACACCACCCTTGAGTCAACATTTGAAATAACATGACTTTAGAGATACCCAACTGGTTTCTGAGATAGAGCACCAGGAATGGTATCCACCTAGCTACTCCTTAAAGTGCATTCTCTGCTGCTACAGCAGATCTTTTCTTTAAAGAAGGCAATGGAATTTCCCAACATCATCACCATTTGGTGGAGAGAACAGTAGGCACAGAATTAATTAGAAAAAGTTAATTAAGTTCTGGCATTTTACTACCTCCTGCTCACAAGAATGTTTGGAAGGCAGCATGGTGTCATGGGAAGGCCACTTGGCTGTGAATCAGGAGACCCGAGTCATGCCCTTAAGAGGCCATGGACTCAGGCAAGTGGATTCTTGTTTCTGAGTAATTTCCTCATCTACAAAACAAAAGTGGCATTGGACTAGGGCAGGAGTTCTTAACTTTTTTGGCATTAAAGACCCTTTTGGCCCAGTCTGTTTTAAAATAAAATAAAATACATAAGGAGGAGGAGGAGAAGAAAGAAAAACAAGAAGAGGAAGAGGAAGAAGAAGAAAAGAAGGAAAAAGAAAGAAAAGGAAGAGGAAGAAGAGAAAGAAGGAAAAAGAAGAAGAAAAAATAGGAAGAGAAAAGGACAAGAAAAGGAGGAAGAAGAAAAGGAATAAAAAGAAGAAGAAAAGAAGGAAGAAGAAAAGGAAGAGGAAGAAGAAGAGAAAGAAGAAGAAGGAGGAAGAGGAAAAAGAAGAGAAAAAAAAAGAAGAGGAAGAAGAAGAAATTTTAGTTTGCAGACACAAAGTGAAGAAACCCTTGACCAGACAGATGCTCCTTCCTAAAGTTCCTTTCTTGTCCCTTCAGTTGTGAGTGTCTTTCTTGTATCATCTTCCTTGAATGTGATTGAATGTATAAACATTCCTATCATATGCGTGGGTAGTTAGGCAGTGCGTCAAGAAGTCTCATCTTCATGAGTTCAAATCTAGTTTCAGACATGTATTAACTGTGACTCTGGGAAAGTCACTTATCTCTCTTTCCCTCAGTTTCCTCACCTATAAAATGGGCTGGAGGAGGAAATGGCAAATTATTTCAATATCTTTGCTAAGAAAAGCCCAAATGGGGTCATAAAGAATCAAACATGACTGAAAAGACGAACAACAACAATCATATGTAAGTGAATCTCATCTATAAGAACCTTAAAGTCAACTACTGTTTGTCTTTCTGTCCTCAGCTTATGGCACAGTGCATGGGCAGAGAGTAGACAGTTAATAAAATAAATGCTTATATATTGATTACAGCAGCATCCTGGGACTAATGTGTATATGCAGGGGTACATATAAAGCTAGAAAAATAGAACGTATGTGTGAATTTGTATTAGATGTACAAATCTGAAATATCCAGGGCCCTGATAAGATTCTGGAATGATAAAAGAAAGTCAAACAAAGATAATGGAAAAGAGAAACCAGGTACTGATGTCCTGAGACATCACTAAGACCTGAGTTCAGCCATCCCCTCATCGCTCACCAGGATGCACTGCCTTTTCATTGACTTCTCCATCATTACTTCTGGTTGGTACCTCGTCTACACTGTTCAGTTTCCTTCTTTTCTCCCATTAAGTAGATTTTAAGCTCCTTGTGTGTGTGTGTGGGGGGGTCTGTCTCTTTTTTTTCCCTCCTTGTATCCCCCATTTTACACAGTAACAGCAATACTGTGTGATGATCAACTTTGAGAGTCCGCTCTTCTCAGCAATATTCCAAAGGACTCATGATAGAAAATGCCATCCACATCCAGAGGAAGAAGTCTTGGGCTTTAAAGGCAGGTGGAAGCATATTATTTTCATTTTTTGGTGGATTTAATTTCCTTTTGTCGGTTTTGCTTATCTATTTCTCTTTGCAAAAAGGGAGGACTCATCCGGTAGGAGGATGGAGATGTAATTAGAAGTGATGTGATACAAAAGGTATTTATACGAAAAATAAATCATCTCTGAAGGTCAGAAACTATTCACACAGGGAGGAGGCCACCAGCACCCTTTCCCTCCGATTGCTCATTCCTTTCCTCAGGCACCAAAAGCCCTTCTTTTTAACAAATTCCTTGGAAGCACTATGGGAAATTTCTCTTTGGTCATACTGATATTGGAGCAGCATATGTCTGATTACTGGAACTGAGCCGTCCTCTATGGAAAGGTGGGCAGCATTTTGCTTTTGCCCATATGAAGTTCATGAAGAGCAATGGATTGCTTCTTGTACCCAAAAGACAAGCTGTCTTCAGGGTGCCCTCGCCAAAGGGCAACAGCTGTGGGAAGCCAGCTGTCTGCATTTACTTCCATTAGCTGAATGGGGGGGAGAAAGGAGATCATCCCCGGAGTCTACGTTATCAAAGAAGGTTATTTCTGCAGGTGGCACACGTTCAAAACTTTGTTACCCAAACACCATCTCTGACTCCCTCTCCTCACTTTTCAAACCAAGCCCGTAGCCCAGCTTTATTCATTCTACTTCTGCAACATTTCTTGTATCCATCAGTCCCTCACCTGCAAAAGCTTCCTCCACGTTTTCCCACCTCTAGCATCCCTCTACTTGCAACTCAGTGTAATTTATGAGATTAATTGTTCATATGCTAATCTTGACCATAATCTGCTCAAAAAAACTTCAATGACTCCAGATTCCCTACCAAATAAAGTTCTAACTCCTTTGTCTAGAATTCAATGCCCTCCTCAGTCTGATACATATTCAATTCACTTTATTCCCCCTGAGACACTCTATATACAAAACTGTACTCTTCTTTGTGCCTTAAATTTGCCTTGTGTTTTCCCAGTTTTGTTCTATGTCTGAAATGTCCTTATGTCAGGGGCATACTCCCACTTTCTCTCTGCTTCTCGACTCTTATCATCTAATGACCATCTCAAATATTCTATCTTCCAGGAAGCCCTCCTTGACCCCCTCTTTCAGTAATAACCTATCTTTTCACTTAGCACTTTGTTGTATATCTGTTGTATGATATTACATTAATTTGAATTGTATTTCCCCAATATTATACTGTAAGAAGGCATTGTGCATAGTGGTTAGAGAGCTGGTTGAAGAGTTAGGGAAATAGGATCAGGTCCTAGCTCTGTTTTACCCTGGACAAGATGCTTAATTCCTCAGTGAAGAGGCTTCTAAGACACTAAGAAAAGAGTTCTTTAGTTTTTAAATTTAGACTTGTGGTAGTTGGAGATAACTTGTGAATCACTTATTAGATTATAAAACAAATTAATAAAATTGAAATATGCAATTATCAAAGTATCTCTATTTTAATAATTTTTTTTTACAATTACACGTAAAGACAATTTTCCACATCCATTTTTTGTAAGTTTTCGAGTTCCAATTTTTTTTCCCTCCATCCCCCTTCTCCAAGTTAGAAAGCATTCTGATATAGTTTACCTGTGCAATCATTTAAAATGTATTTCTACATTAATCATGCTGTGAAAGAACAAATAGAATAAAAAGGAAAAACACATACACACAAAGTGAAAATAGTATGCTATGATCTGCATTCAGACTCCACCAGTTCTTTCTTTGGATGCAGAGACTGCATTTTCCATCATGAAATTTTTGGAGTTGTCTTGGATCATTGTATTGCTAAGAAGAGCTAAGTCTGTTATAGTTGATCAATGTGGTTGTTACTGTGTACAATATTCTCCTGGTTCTACTCATTTCAGTTCAAATAAGTCTTTCCAGGCTTTTGTGTAATCGGTCTGCTCATCATTTCTTATAGAACAATAGTATTCACTGCATTCATCTCCCACAACTTGTTTACCATTCCCCAGATGACGGGCATCCCCTCAATTTCCATTTCCACACCACCACAAAAAGATTTGCTATAAATATTTTTTGTACATATGGGCCATTTCCCCTTTTTTATGATCTTTTTGGGATACAGACCTAATAGTGCTATTGATGGATCAAAGGGTATGCACAGTTTGATTGCTCTTTGGGCATAGTTCCAAATGGCTCTCCAGAATGATTGGATCAATTCACAACTCCACCAATAGTGCATTAGGGCCCAAACTTCCCACACCCCTCCAATAGTTATCATTTTCCTTTTCTGTCGTATTAGTCAATCTGCTAGGTGTCAGGTGATACGTCAGAGTTGTTTTAATTTGCAGTTCTCCATTTAGATAATTTTTTTCGTATGAGATAGTTTTAATTTCTTCATCTGAAAACTGCCTATTCATATTCTTTGACCATTTATCAATTAGGGAATGCAAAGTCTGTAATTTATTTATTTTTTTAACTTATATACTCTAGGTTAAGAATTCCTGCTTTAAGAAAATATGTTTTAGGGAAGTTGCTAACAAGCATTGATATCTGGGTTTTTTTTTGTTGTTGTTGTTCTTGTTTGTTTGTTTTTTTATCCAGAAGTTCCCTATACCAATGAGATTTGAGGTTCAGTTCTTATCTCTATCTGTAACCCCCAAAATGACATTCTGTAAGTTCCATGAGGCTGGAAAAAGTAGCTTATCCAAACTTTGTTTCACCTCCACTATTTAGCAGAGTACTCTGAATATAGGAGGCCTATAATCAATTATGGATTAAAATTCAAACAGAAATCAACATTTTTCTCCTCAAACTCCCCTCCTTCGAATCTGAGGACCTAATTTGAATCCTAGCTTTACCAATTAATGAGAAATATTGGATGTATCACTTTTTGGTCAATTAAATTTTTGATTTTCTATACACACCCTCAGGCTCTTCCCAGGAATATAAATTTGGGAGACTAAAACAAATTTTAAAAATTTTAAAGCTCTCTACACAATTCTGCTCCAATTTTTCAATTATATAATTTGTTAAAAAGCTATTAAAATGCATAAATAGTGACCCACATTTCAGTATCCGAGGTAGAAACCTTCATAAAAGGACCTTGGTATGGTGAGACAGCTTTTTCTAGAAACTGCAGTACTTACACCCTAGACTGTTATTATCTTTCAATGACAGCCACTGAATATGGTTTTAAAACTGAAATAGATTGTCAGGGTTCACTTCCAGGTAAACAGGGCTCTCATAATGGCCTCATCTCCATGGTAGTGTCTTCCATAAGGAAACACTGGAGCTGTATTTTATAGGAAATCAATATGAAATAATCTCTTTCTTTGCAGCTAAAAGTATCCTGGCAAGAGGAGATTTTTGCAATGAGATTGTGCTAGGTGACAAGCTTATGTCATGTACCTATTATATATTCTCTGTGGTGGAAACTACATTCTCTGGTGTTTGCAGCATAAACCATCCTGGCTCCAGGCACACAAAAAACCAGGAAAGCCAGAGCTTTTGTCATGTCCTGCTACAAGAGTATTCTTGGACCAGCTCAGCAACAAAATCAGACAACCAATTGAAAAGAAATAAGCTGATGTCTGAGAAGAGGAATAAGACTGATTGAAACAAAATCCAGCAGCAAAAACTCACTGGATCCTTTGGAGGGAGAGAGGAGAGACATGTAATGAGAGTTACAAAATCCATAAAAGGCCTTGAAGGGATCAGATAAAGGGCTGGCTGCAGAGAAGCTATAAAGCAGCTTAGAATTTATGGAAGTTGTTCTGTAGTTGGAGAAAGTGACAGGTTAAACGGCGAGAAATAGGAAAATTTTCACCTTATTGATCTTGGCTTGGCTCCTGTGGGTACCTGTTTTTTCAAAGGTGATTTCATTGTCTTTCTATCATTTCTTTCTCTGCTAGTTACAGTACTCACTTCAGCACTAATCTTGATGGCCAGGGTCGAGTGATCGTGACTTCAGACTCCCAATTCCTGGCCACAAGCCTAAAACTGCAACTCTCTTTTCTCCCCTCTCATTAAGTCCTATATCTCTAAAATCTGCTCAGTTTACCTCATGTAGATTGGATAGCCACAGGTTCCATTCTTTGTATAAGATTCTGGGATGTGCTCTAGGGTGACCCCCAGGGCAAAGTGTGAATTCTATTTCCTATTTGGTTGGAGTCTGCCATGTTTCTCAAAATCCTATCACAATTGGTCTATGATAAATGTGGAAATAGACTTAGAAGAATAAAAAGCTATTAGTATAAAAAAATTTTATTTTTTCAAATACATGAAAAATAGTTTTCAACATTCATCTTTGCAAAACTTTATGTTCCAAATTTTTCTCCTTCTCTCTTTCCCCTTTCCCCTCCCTTCAAGACAGCAAGCAATCCAATATAGGATAAATATGTGCTATTCTTCTAAATACATTTCCATATTCATCATGCTGTGCAAGAAAAATCAGATTAGAAGAGAACATTAGGAAAAAGGAAAAAAATAAAACAAGCAAACAAACAACAACAAAAGGGAAAAATATTATGCTTTGATCCAGTTTCCTTGGTTCTCTGTCTGGATACAGATGAAACTTTCTATTACAAGTCTATTGGAATTGCTTTGAATCACCTCATTGCTGAAATCCATTCTCTTAATCTTCATTCACTCTGAACCATAAATGAAATTTTTTTTAAATGCTAAAAACTTAATTCAATGCAATAAAGCTTTCATAATTTCTCTTTGTGTAAAAGGAAGTACATTAGGTATTGGTATCCAAAGAGAAAATAATAATTGCTGCCTTCAAACAGTTTACATTCTTGAAGGGAGGAGAGATAAAACATACAGTAATAAATAAATAAAGAGTATATCCAAGTTGGGGCAGCTAGGTAGCACAGTGGAGAGAGTGCTGAGCGAGGAATCAAAAAGATGGGAATTCAAATCAATTCTTAGAGACTTAAGAGTTAGTTGTGTAGCTCTGCATAATTTACTTATCTGAGTTTGCTTCAGTTTGCTTATCTGTAAAATGAGCTGAAGAAGGAAATGGCAGAACCTTCAGTATCTCTGCCCAAAAATCCCAAATGATCTGTATCCCAAAGAGATCTTAAAAGAAGGAAAGGGACCCATATATGCAAAAATGTTTGTGGCAGCCCTTTTTGTAGTGGTCAGAAACTGGAAACTAAGTGGATGCTCATCAAATGGAGAATGGCTGAATAAGTTATAGTATATGAATGTTATGGAATATTATTATTCTATAAGAAATGATCAGGAGGATAATTTCTGGATGAACTGATGCTAAGCGAAATGAGCAGAACCAGGAGATCATTGCATACTATAACAATAAGATTATGTGATGATCAACTCTGATGGATGTGGTTCTTTTCAGCAATGAGATGATTCAAAGGATTCCAATAGACTAGTAATAGAAAGTTCCATCTGTATCCAGACAGAGAACCAAGGAAACTGGATCAAAATTTCCCTTTTATTGTTGTTTGTTCACTTGTTTTATTTTTTTCCTTTTTCCTATTCTCTTCTAATCTGATTTTTCTTGCACAACATGATGAATATGGAAATATATTTAGAAGAATAGCACAGATTTACCCTATATTGGATTGCTTGCTGTCTTGAAGGGAGGGGAAAAGGGAAGGAGAGAAGGAGAAAAATTTGGAACATGAAGTTTTGCAAAGATGAATGTTGAAAACTATTTTTCATGTATTTGAAAAAATAAATTTTTTTATACTAATAGCTTTTTATTCTTCTAAGTCTATTTCCACATTTATCATACTGCACAAAAAGAAAATGCTATTTCAAAAAAGCCCAAATGAGATGACAGAGTTGGACATGACTGATGTAAGCAAAATAAAAATTTTTTTAAAAGAAGAGAACCACCAGTGTATAGAGGGGGAGAAGGGAAAATTAAGAAAGGCTTCATGGAAGAGGTGATTCCTAAGCTATGCTTGAAGGAAAGAATTCTGAAAGGTAAGAGATAAGATAGAAGTCTACTCCAGATACAACTTGGTAAAAAGGAGAAGATGTATGGGGAAGACCGGTGTGACTGAAACTTTAAATAAAGGTCAGTAATCTCCAATAAGACTTGAAAATCTTTGATTATTTTTTTAGAAATCTGGAAAGATAAGTGAGAGAGTAGGACACAGTCAAATTAGTGACCCACTAATTTTATTTAATCAGCATTAAGCATACAGTTGGATCTGCATTTTGAAAATATCATTTTGGGGCAGGATAGATTGGGAAGGGTTTAGATTGGAAACAGGGAAATCAATTGGGAGACTATTACCATAGCCCAAGTGGAGATACGAGTGAGAAATAAGGAAAACCTGAACTATGGATGTTGACCATGAATGAAGAGAAGGAAAGGGAGTCACGAGTAATAATATAATTATTATTAATGATAATAGCAACTAGCATTTATATAACAGGTCAAGGCCTATAAAGCACTCAACAAATCTCATTTTATCCTCAAATAACCCTGGGGGATAGGTACCATTATTATCTCCATTTTATTACTGAGAAAACTTATGCAGGCAAAAGTTAAATGGCTTTGGACTTAGTCTTGATTCCAGATCTAGCTGTATGTCATGCTTAGCTGTCCTGTGTTGTGGAGGGAGAGATTTGAGAAATGATTGGATTTGGAAGATGGGGAGAGGGGAAGCAATTGGGGGTGTGACTTGTCCAGGGTCACACAGCTTGTTAAGAGTTAAGTGTTTGAAGCCACATTTGGCCTCCTGAACTCAGCTCCTCCTGATTCCAGGGCTGATGGTCTATCCCCTGTACCATCTTACTGCCCCTGTTTTTATTCTAAGGTGAAAAAATGATAGACAAGGAGATACTGAATATATAGAGAAACAAAGGGAATGATATGAAGGTAAGCTTCTAGGAACTCAGAGGATGTAGAATCCACAAACGATGGGTTGCACTTTGCATTATGTTAAAGGAATTGAGCTCTAATGGTGGGACTATAACTTCAGGGAACTAGTGAGAGATAATTATTTGGGATACTTAGACCTTGTTGACCCCCTGAAAACATACAATGTATGTGGATGATTATTTAAATTAATTATTTACTAAATACATACAATTTGCCAGGAACTGTGCTAAGAGATGGGGATTTAAAGACAGACACAAAAGAATTCCTTCCTTTAAATGCTTATATTTTCTATTATATGTAAATTATATATATTATATGTATATATGTGTGTGTATATGTATTTCTCTCTCTCCAAATACATACATACATATGTATGCATGTTTTTATCTGTGGATCTATGAATATATGACTATATATATGAATAAATATATGTATGTGTGTATATATGTATATAGATATATACAAAACAGATACACACAAATAAATGAGTTTTTTAACAAGAAGAAGTACCAATTACTGGGACATCAGGAAACATTTCAAAAAGAATGGGGATTGTTAACATAAGGTTAACATTTTGATAACTATATTTTAATATAGTTTGTTTCCTTTCACAAATTGATAGATTTAATGCATTTCAAAGCATTATTCCAGACTATCAAAGGGGTTTATGGGACAAAAAATATTAAGAAGCCCCAATGTGGAAGATGGAGTTTGAGCAGAGCTTTGAAGAAAAAAACTAAAGCTTCTAAAAGGTAATGAGGAAACAAATTCCAAGAATGAAGGAAAGTCAAGACCAATGTAGCTGTAATCTAATTTACAAAGGGTCCTATAATCAAATAGGAGTTATTCAGTACCATGCTATGAAGGCAGCATATCTGTCTGCTATCCACTGTGGTCACTCTAAAACCTAGATACTAAACAGTTGATGAAAAGGCATTTTCTCCTTTATTTTGGATCATAAGTTCCTTCTCTGAGAGGTCCAGAGTCAGTAGTACTATCCAGCAACATTTAACTGAAGGAAAATTTGTTCTTTCTGGTAGCTGCTTTGGGTCCCAGCCATCAGCAGAAAGATCAGTTATAAGGGATTGGCTATCTGGCTTTAGATTGTGACTTCTGGTTTTGAATCTCTTACTGCCTGTAAAGCTTTGGGGAATAAGCTGCCCTTTCTGAGAGACAAGGGCTTTGGATGCTTCTTATCAGTTCCAAATCCTATCATCTGTCAAATAAATGCCTTTCTCGGTGAATATATGCAACAAAGAAAGCGGTGTTCTATTATGATACCAAGAACTAGCAGGGTCTTTTCTTTCTAAATATGACAATTGGAACATTTCTACTCACCGCAGGCAATGGTCCAGTACACCAATGAATCTGGAGTCTGGTAGAGGATCCGGTAAGGGGCAACTCTGGCACTGGAGTCCAGAACAACATCGAGAGTTCCCACCAGGAGACCTGGAACAGAGGAAACACCTCTGAGAAAATTCATACACCCTCATCCTGGGGGCTCCTGCAAAGCCCACCTTGGGATTTCAGGAAGATATTTTTTGCAGACAGCTTGCTATAAGGGAAAGACCATTGGATTTGGACTGAGAAGACATGCCCCAGAATCCCTGCTCTACCCCTTCTTTTTCTATGTTTCCTTCCTCTTTGAACTCAGCTTCCTCACCTATATAATGGGCATATAATACTTACAATAGCAAACTCACAGGATTGTTGTGAAGAAAATAATTTGTAAACAAACCTTCAAGTGCTTTGGAAATGAAGCTTATTAGTTATAGCATCTTCCATTACAATAATAATGTTCAAGTTATAATAATCTTCAATTAACCAATGTTAAGAATAGTGGGATGTTTGCCAAAGGCTTAGCTGAAGTCAAATATTTATTTGGCAGATAAAAATTCAGCACCCTCAAATGGAAAGTTTTCCTTGGCACCGATATATGAAAGAATACTAAAGACCCTCCCTGATGCTTACAACTTAATCTGATGTGGGCAAGTTACTTCACAAGCAACAGGTTTAGACGAGATCAATCCTTAACCTGGGGTTCATGAACTGAAAAAAAAAAAGTTAATAATTATTTTTTAATATAATTGATCCCATGTATTTTATTTTATGCATTTAAAACATTCTGTAAAAGAAAAATTGAGAAAATAAATGAACTAATGTAGAAGGTAATGAGCAGAATGAGAACATTTGTAACACCAATATTGTACCAAGGATAAAGTATGAATGAGCTACTCTAATCAAGACATTGATCCATGACAATTCCAGAGGATGCACTATGAAAAGTACTATCCATGTCTAGAGACAATGATCAATTCTGAGTTTCTTCCCCACTCCGCTCCATCTGTCTTTCTCTGACTTCTTCCCTCCCTCCCTTCCTTCTTTCTTTCCTTCTTTTTACAACATGGCTAATATGGAAATGCTTTGTGTGACTTCACATGTATAATGAGTCATATTGCTCATCTTCTCAATGGGTGGTGAAGGGATTGGAGGGAAAGAATATAAAACTGATTTTTAAAAATGATCGTTAAAAATAAATAAATGTCAAAGAAAAAAGTTCTGAAAAGGGGATCCATAGTCTTCAGACTATCAAAGGAGTCCATGACGCAAAAAAGGTTAACCCCTGGACTAGATAATCCTTTAGGTGCTTTCCAGCTCCAGATCTCTTGATCTATGGGTTCTGGACCGAATAAACTCCATTCTAACATCCATTCTGCATTTTATTAGTTGTCTGGCTTTGGGCAAGTGCTCACATCTCTGAGTAAGCTTGTCCCTCCTCAAGATGGGGGTAACACTTGAATGATCTCACAATTCCCTTCACTGTTGTAAGGAAGCATCTCTTTAAACTTTAAAAAGCACCCTTGAGTATAATTATGAGAGATGTCACTTTTAAGAAGCTTTGATTTTATGACTTGGTCCTTTTACAGCAATGTTCTATTTCACAAATCATTTTCACTTGTTTCTCCTCCCAAATAATTATCATTATATTCTTTTTAAAGAGAATGAAGTATGATGTGAGCCAGCTATGGAATTAAAGAGTGACATGGTGAATGCACTAAGCCATCCCCAGACAGAAAAGATATCCCCAGGGTCCGCTTTTGGTCTCTCGCATCAACAAACTTAACGGTTCTCTTATCAAAGAGTTTTTGGGCTGCAAGAAAAATCAGCTTGTGCAGGCAAACTACATTCAGACATGGATAATCCTAATACCTCATAGGATCACAATGTGTTTTTCTTAGAAAAGACTTCAGAGATAGTTAAGTATAACTCATTTTACAGATGAGGGAAAAAGCTTACTTGCTCAGTCTCACATTTAATTTATATGAGATCAGTTTTTATCAGGAAGCCATTTCAATCATCTAAAATGAGAAATAAGAGTGGTAGACTAGTAAGAGTATTAGAGTTAAATCTCAGCTGGGCAAGTTATTCCTCTACTATCAGTTGTTCTAAACTCTTGATATTTGGACTTAAATTCAGTCGCATTGGCTCAGAGATCTTACTACTGAGCCTATACTCAATGCTATTTCAATATGTACAACATGATTCACAGCACCACCTGTGATCATAGAAATCTGAAAACAAAATGTGTCCAATTATCAAAAAATGATGGACCATAGCATGGAATATGAATGTTATAGAATGTTACGGTGTTGGAATAAATGATATTTTTCAAAGAACAAATCGATAACACTCCTCTATCCAAGAAGCCTACCTATTCTTTCTTTTGTCTCTCTCTTTCACATGCCTAGAATGCAAGCCCTCCATATTTCTACAAGAATTCTCAATTCCCTTCAAGATTCAGTTTGCAGCATCTTCTAAAAAGAAGCTGTTCCTGATCTCCCTGGTTGTTAGTGTTTCCCATGATTGCCTGCCCAAAACTACTTTACATTTATATTTTGTATTTATATATTATATATAATACATGTATCGTAGATTTATATATATATATTATATTTATATTTTATTTTATTTTATAAATTTTTTGACAGTATATATGCATGAGTAATTTTTTTTATAACATTATCCCTTGTATTCATTTTTCCAAATTATCCCCTCCCTCCCTCTATTCCCTCCCCTAGATGACAGGCAATCCCATACATTTTACATGTGTTACAATATAACCTAGATACAATATATATGTGTAAGTCATATTTATATTTTATACTTATCTATTTATACCCTTCTCCCATCTCCTTGTGCACAAGAATAAATTCATTTTTGTTTTTCCATTGCCCAGGACGATACCAGGAGAAGAGCAGGTTCCTCTCAATTGCTGGTTTTGTAAATGAACAATTGAATGCCAAATGAGGGATTTAAAGAACTACAGGAAGATGAGTAGGAAGGGATGCTAAGTAATGATGAAATGATGAAAGCATTTCTTCCCCTCCTCCTCTACCCATGACTTCATCAAGTATAGTAGCTCCCAAAGGGAAAATTCCCTTAACTGTACAAATCAGTACATTCTTTGCAATTTATGGTCTTGGAAAGTTGCCTAGGGCTCCATGAGATTAAGGGACTGGCCCAGAGTCAGACTGTCAGTGTGTGTGTCAAAGAATGGGCTTTTAACTCAATCTTCTAGACTTTTAACCCAGATCATCCCTAGTGCTGAATGGCTCTCTTATCTACTACCTTTCACATTCAATATTTCACCTATAATGAAAACTAGATGAAAAGGGACCAATTACAGTCCTGGATGATCTGTCTTCCTTTCCTCTGTTAGGTTCCAGAGAAAGGAGACTATCTCTATCTCAATCATACAGGTGGGTCTCTTTTGGAGAGTCAGCACCCTACCTCTGCCTTTATCTTTGGTCACTGACCTTCTGACAGGTTGATAGTGCTGTAATCAACACTAAATCCTAGTTTCATTTTTACCTTCTATAGTCTAATGTACACAGCTAATTCTAGTGACTCCCCAGGCAATCAGTGCCAGCTCTGTGCCAGGTACTCTGCTAAGCCTCGCTGATACAAAGAAAGTGTAATATGTGTAAATATTACACTATAAAGATTTTATATTTATATTACTATAAAGATAGTATAATATGGGAGACAAAATACAAATATGGATGTCAGTCAATAAACATAGAACAGTCACTATGAGTCAGGTCAACTGCTTCCCAAAATCATCTATAAAATTAATCAATCCATTGATCAATAAACATTTATTAAGTGCCTACTATGTGCCCGGTATATAAGCTTTCAAAACCCTTCTTAACCTGAAACCTTTTTCCTACACATTTCTTTCATTTTCCTCATACTGGAATCCCTGAGGGGGAAGTAGAGACTGACTTGATTGACTTGGAGCCATGTTGGGATGGTCTTCATGGAATTGCTCTATCTCTTTCTTCATCCTCTGAAGCAGGTTGGTACACATGCTGCAATTACTCTCATGGTAAGGGTTTTGGATCATTCCCATCCAAGGGTAATGGAAGTTCCTCAAAAAGGTTAGTTTTTTTTTTTTTTTTTTCTTTTGCACACACGATGAAACCAGTTCTACAACCTTTATTAGCTAAGGAAAACCTGTAAGTCATCTTTCCATTTAGCTTGGATTTCCTCATCTCAGTTACCTTTCAGATATCAATATATATCTATATATCTATATATATCTATATCTATATATATATATACACACATATATATACACACACATATACATATATACACACACATATATACATATATATATACACACACACATATATACATATATATATATATATATATATATATATATATATATATATATATATATATATAAGATTAGCTCTTACTACTATGTTATCTGGTAGGCACTGGGACATAGATCTCACAGTGAAGATACTAACAGCTGATAATGTTTACAGATGGCATAAATACTATATGATTTTTTTGCGCCAGTCAGGGTTAAATATTTTGTCCAAAGTTGCAGAACTAGTAAGTGTCTGAGGCTGAATTTGGACTCAAGTCCTCCTGACTCCAGAGCCAGCGTTCTATCCACTGTCCCCATTATACGATTCTTAACAGTCTCTACCCATCATGATGTCACTCTGCTGATGTGCCTAAAAAAATCAGAAGAAGGCTTCAGAGGTCTGAGAGTCATTTTTAAAAGTATCTTGGTTATTATGGGTTGCCATGGCAAATTATCCTCTAATGCTCAATCCACTAGTAACAGAGTCTTTCCATATTTAGTTGAGCTGGTCATTGGACAGCAAACAGTCAGTCCCAGGACCATACTCAGGAATAACTATTAATCAACCCATCAATTATATCAATAAGCATGTGTACCAGACATTTTGCTAAGCACTGGAAATATAAGAGCAATAACATCAAAACACTCTCTGCCTTTAAGAAGGTTATAGCCTAATGGGAGCCTATAATTTGCTGGCCAAGTGACTTTCTTGTTTCTTTCTTTTTTTTTTTTTTTTTTTTTTTTTTTTTACAGAAATGATCTTTGTGGAAAAGTAACTGAATAAATACTATTTAACATCCCTGTCATCATTTCATCCTCTTAAGTGCATATAAAGGTTATGGCAGCATGATAAAGTACCAAGATCACAGTTCTCTTAATTCTGCCATTTATTATAAAACAAGTTCTTGGGGTTTTTGTTTTGTTTTGTTTTTAGCCTCAGTTTACTTATTTGCTATCTGCTATCACAAAGCTTTTGTAAAGAAAAAAATAGGGATCAAATCCACTTGTTCAAGAAACACTTATCAAATATTTACTATGGAAACATACAAACTGAAAAAAAAAAGAACAAAGTTCCCACCCTCGAGGCATTCATAATCTATTGAAAAAACACAAATACCCCCCCAAAAAATTTAGTAGGTAAAATGTGATGGAACCAAAGGAGAGATCCAGACAAATTGATGTAGGAAAAATTAAAAAACAAAACCAAAAACTAGCAGGCACTAACTACCACAGTGGAGGAGCCTGCTGAAACCATCAGTTACACGGGATTTCTGAGACCCTGCAGGATAAAGCAAACTAACCCATTAACCAGTGAGAAATTGATGGTTAATCAATAAGTCAAATATATTTCAACCATGTTTAACATATGTTGGACTACTTGCCATCTAGGGGAGGAGGTGAGGGGAAAGGGAAGAAAATTGGAACACAATGTTTTGCAAGAATTAATGTTGAAGAATTATCCATGCATATGTTTTGAAAATAAAACACTTTAATTAAAAAAATACTAGAATCCAATCCCCCACCCAAATAAGTAAGTAAATAAATAAATAAGCCAATATTCCTGGGCAGACAGGGATGATCCCAAAACCCAAGGGAGGCATATGGCAGAATACCACACTGGAGGAGAAAATTGTCCCAGAGAATTTTAGATTAGATTATTTGAAGAAAGAAAAAAAAAAAGAAGCCACTTAGAATTTTCTAAAAGCTTTACTATTCCCACATCTGAAATGATTGTCAAAACAGTGAACCTTTTCATCATTTCCCACACAAAGTACTGTTTTAGCAGCTGCTTTAGTTGGCTATTTCTAGCATTAAACAATCTTTGATCGTCTGTAATAACGAAATCAAATTGAGGTCCTAAATATAGCTCTTCTAGGTGTCTACTTATCCATTTGTTTCTACAGCATTGTTCATCACAAGTACATATTCACAGTTTTCAGTGTAACAAAGGCACAATAAAATTCCCCACTTCAACTGGCGTGTCACTAGAGGCAACTGATTCACTTTGGCATGGGTATACTTGAGTTTAGGTGGTGAGATAAATTGGCTGGAGTGAAAGTGAGCATGATAGATTGGGCAACCTCTCATTTCTTTAGATGGAAAGCCCACCGGAAGATTGTACCACCTTCATAACACATCTGGCACATGCGCCCATTTCTCTCTGACAAAGTCACCATGATGGCGAAGTCCCTCAATAACCTCCTGCCTGGTTTATCACAACAGCCTTCTATTTGATTTCTTTCCCCACATCAGTCCATTCTCCACTTAGCTGCCAAAGTAGTTTATGTCACTTATTTACTCAATAAACTGCAATGGCTCCCAATTACCTCCAGGAACAAATATAAAAAGGACTTGTAAGGTCCTTTTACCTGGCTTCTTCTTACCTTTATAATCTTATTATACTTTATTTCTCTTCACATACTCTATTCCACCCCTTCTTCCTCTTCTCTGCACACAACACTCTATCCCAGACTCTCAGCCTTTCACTGGCTGTTCCCCAGTGTTATCCCTTTTCACCTCCATCTGCCTTCTCTCACTCTTCAAAACTCAGCTCAAATCCTATCTTTTATAAGAGGCTTTTTCTGGATTCCCCCCCCCCATCCTTCCATTACTTATGACTCCATTTATAGAGTATCTTGTATCTGTACATAGTTACTTGCAGGCTATCTCACCTGTTAGAAGGTGAGCTCTTTAAGAACAGAGATTATTGTGTTTTTGCCTTTGTTTCTCACGTCAGTAATTATCAGCACAGTGCCTGGCACAATGCTAGTTGACTTACTGACTAATGGGCTAGGACAGAATTCTACACAGAAAAAAAAACAAAACCTGATATGAAAAATAGTAGAAGTAGCAAAGTTCAAGGTATATTTGGGGAATGCTGGGAATGCCATTTTCCTAAAAGTGCACAGTATTTCAAAGAGAATAATGGAAGATATAACTACAAATTGGATGGAGACCTGATTGTGAAAAATCTAGAAAGCAAAGAAGATCAGTCTTTGGTTAGACACTAGGGAATCCTGGAATATTTTTAGTATCTTGAAGACCTCTATCTGTGAATCTGTCTTTTATTTGGAATTAAGTCCATAACCCATAATGTTCCAAACACTTTGGTTACCATAAATTTCCCTGTTTTATGTCTAAATTGATACTGACAATCAGAAATTATTGTATCTATCAGCATCTTTATTTTCGATATTGTATGTTTTATATTTTGCACGATTTTAAATGCTAAACTCTACTTCTTCTCTCACTTCAAATACTATTCTTCTCCAGGAGGAGATGGTTCCTTCCCTGAGAAAAGTCCTAACTTGGATCTGGTGCAATATGATGTTCTAGGTCATGGAGAAGTCAATTATTATAAGGAGCTGTTTCTTGCATTTCCAATAGCCTCTTTTTCCAAGTTAATTTTAATAATTTACCCCTAGATGCACTGCCATTAATTAAAATCATTTAAACTCTATTAAACTATCTTCTCTTGTGAGTGATTTTATCATTAGAGTCCATCCAGTCATTCTCTACTAGGAATTTTAGGAAAGTCTATACCATTGAAAAATTTACAAAAAAAAAAAATAAGGATTTATTTTTCTTTTTATATCTCTTAGTTACAACATCATATTTTCCTATGCTTCAAATATCATCTTGTAAAATATTCTTTAGGATGTAAGGAGGATTCCCTTGCCTTAAAAGTCCTCTGTGTGTCCCTATTTGCATGGCTAAGTACCAATACTCTAGGCATGTTTATATTTGGATTACTCAAGAGCCTTCATGCTTAACCATGTGTAACAGTAATTTAACAGATATTTATATTTAATATTCAGATAATTAACATTAATCATAGAAGATTATCTAAAACACAGTGGAAAATTATTTTTTTAATTTAAAAAATTTTGACATTAGGGTATTCAATAAGTCTTAAGTGGATAATCTTCACAATGTGTCTCTGGCAACACAAAGAAAACCCCCAAATGTTCTGAATAATGTCAACCTATATGTGGGTAGATGTTTTAGAATGGATCAATGGCATCAGGGACTGAAATCTAGAGTTATGAGTTAAGACTTGAACTATGTGGAGTTGAAGCAACGACTTAAAATAATTTAGTTGGATCATCAAAAGGCCAACAGGAATTGCCAAGAAATAAGAGACTAAACTGAAAAGTTTTATTTCCTCATTTGTTTCCTCATTTATAAAATGAACTGGAGAAGGGAATGGCCAACTACTACAGTATTTTTTGCCAAGAAAAAATGACCCAATGGGGTCATGAAGAATTGGAAATGACTGAAAAATGACAACTCAGCAGTGTAGTGTAGTGTATGTGGATAGAAAGTAGACCTTGCCTTTGACACAACTAGTCCTGTGACCCCAATGCCTCTAAGTCCTGGAATAGGGGCTGATCTGCATTAGGAAAAAGGACTTTCCTCATTAGCAATGTTTTATGTCAATGAAATCACAGACTTGGTCCAAAAACCCAAACAAAACAAAACAAAAAAGCCCCTAAAGTTCCTTAAGAAGGAAGAAAGGTTATTTTCCAGGAGGAAATAAATAATGTAAAAGTTTATCTTTACCGGGATTTCCTGATACAAACCTTATCTTGGGACCTTCTCATATCTGTGCAGTGAAAAAAAACACAGAGAAATTTCCCCAGGAGAGTGAGTCTGCAGGGAGAAGCTATGGCTTTCCCCTTTTGTAGCATATGTTTTTGGGGAAGAGAGTGCAGATTTGTTTACAACTAAGACAACAGCAGAAAAGACAATTTACAAAGCATTTTTGAAGGCTCATCTAAGTCATACATACATTTAGTTCATTAATAATTGCTGCTCGGATCTTACAAGAAATCCCTGGTCTATTCCATGAGCCACCCCATTTACATTGCAAGCTGAGTATGTAGCCTGAAGCCTGAATAAAGCAAGAGCTTCCCACCTTTCCTCTCAGCCACACTGGCAGGGAGACACATTAATATAATATTGGTCTGAATGCAGGAGATGTTCAAAATAAGCCACTTTACTAAAAGCAAATTCTGGGTAGGCAAAGAAGTGAAATAAACTGGGAAGAATAGAGAATTGATGAAAAAAGGATAAAGTTTTTAAGAAACAAAGAGAGAAATTAATTATATAAGTGGTCAAAAAATATTAGCAAATACTTCTGAAAAGAACTACAAACTATTAATAACCATTTGAAAAGAATGCTCCAAAAAAGGAAAAGAATGCTCCAAATTACTATTAATAAGAGAAATGCAATCCAACCACCCGGGAAGTTTTAGGCAAATTGGCAAAGATGGCAAAAGTTGGGGATTCTGCAGTCATTGATGAAGGAGTTGTGTTTTATTCACTAGCAAACCAATGAGGAAACTCTGAAATCTGAACAATCATTTGAGAAACCAAATTGCAATCATATAAAATGACTAAACTACCATATTCTTTGACCAGAAATTCCATTCCTAGACTTATTTCCTGAAGTCACTAAAAGAAAGTCAACATATAAACCAAACTATTTATAATAGCACTTTTATTATAGTAAAGAGCTGGAATCCCAAATACCTGCTTATGCTCTGGGGGGTGGTTAAGCAAATTGTGGTATACAGATATAATGGAATAACACTCTGCCTTAAGAAATGAAATATGTGATGCATATAGAGCATATGTAAAGATCTATATGAATTGATGCAAAATGAAGCAAGTAAGACCAGGAAAACATCAGGAAAAGAGGGGCAGTGGATCTGTTTCACAGCGTCTTGAGACTTCCTCACTTTTCTTGATAACAGATTCAATGTGAATATATTGAATGAACTGAATATGAATATAACAGATAACAGATCAAGATAATGAATTTCCCACATGCAACTCATCACAAGTGAGCCAATGTTATAATTAGGGGAATATTTGAAAATAAGCCATTCTGGAATGTCAGCATATTGTTATTTGTACATTCTGGAAATCCTTCAGTATTTCTTTGGCTGTCATAAATCTGGTGTTGATTGTAAATACCTGAATATGAATTCATTTTCTTCAAGATCTCTTGAAAGGATGGCAAATGGAGTTCTTTCAGATATCTGAAGCTACTTTGAAGACAGGGATTTTTCAGGTCTTCTTAGCCAAAATTTCCAAGGACTAGTCTATGACCACAGGGAGAATATGCCTGAAGGTCAGATATATGTGATATGAAATATTTTTTAAAGATGACAATCAGCCCATTAGGGAAAAAAGATGTGAGGGGTAAGAATTTAATTCAGTAAATTATATTTTGTGCAGCATCCTGGTTAGGTTCCCCTCAGATATTTAGCCCAAATTCTTTTTAATAGTTAATGTTTTCATTTAATCTCACGAGACTTATGAAATAGTCAGCGATATTTAATATGATTCCCATTTGAGAAAGAAAAACTTGGACACTGTGAGGTGCTCAAATTATTAGAGTGAGATGCTTAAGTTATTTATTAAGTACCAACTATGTGCAAGGCACTCTGTAAAACAACCAGATCCAAGGACCAGAAATAGTTCCTGCCTTGCAAGACCTTATATTCTATTAGATAGACTGTGCTATTCTTAATGGAACCTTAGAAAGAAGTGTGTAAAAGAAAATATTTCTTCTAATCATAAACATCTGTCTATTTGTGATCTAGAGGGAAGGGACAGACCAATTTCTTCACTTATTTATTGTCAACTTTTAAAAAAAGACACAATGTAACTTTCCCAAAAGGGAAAGTATTACAATTAGAGGACTCTTTTAAAAAATAGTATTTTATTCCCCCCCCCAATTATACATAAAGACAATTTTATCATTCATTCCAAAAATTTTTGAGTTCCAAATTTTCTCCCTTCTCCCCTTTCCTCTTCCTAACATGGTAAGCAAATTCATATATGTTATGTACCTGCAATCATGTAAAACATTTCCATATGAAAGAAACAAACTAAATGAAAAAACAACAACAACAACAATAACAAATAGAGAACCCTCTAAGAATACTTAGAGCAACTTTCTACTAACCAAAAAAAAAAAAAAAAAAAGATGCTGAAAGATTTTTTTGCTCTATAAATAAAAGACTTCCTTGAGATCATTAAAGAAAAGGAGAAGATAAATTAAAGTTGGTGGTATGGAAAAGAATCAGAGGTATGCTGGGAAATTATTAATAACCTGAGTACCTAGGGGGGAAAAATCCAACCTGATTTCACAGACTTCAGTGCATAAACCCATTTAAATTAATCTGTGTTATTAACAACACTTTCTTAAGTCTAGATTATCAACAAAATAATAAATCAAGCCCTGATCTGTAGCAAGTTTGATTTCTCAGGTCTAAATGTCCACACTGTACATTTAACAAATTTCACAATTACCTTGCTAGTTAGAACTGGCTCCAGCAAACTCCTAAACAGAATCCTGAACTTGATTCTGGTTCTCCTCACCATTTAAAAAAAATCAGTGTAGATAAAGACATAGATGGAATGCTCATCAAATATAGAGCTCAGAACTCTCACCAAACTGGGAAAAATTTAACTCCCTGGGAGGAAGAATTAATATTAATATTAACAAAGCCAAAACCAAATTTCTGTCTGAGCAAACAAAGGCAAGTCAGTTTCCCTTTCTGGGAAACTATAAAGTGAAAAGGTTGAATTAGCTAGTCTCTTAAGGCCTGTAAAAGCTTTAAATCCTAGGATGTAACAGAATTGGGGTGAACAGATTAAAAGTTGTAGGAAAAGCCCTGGGTGGTTTAAATACCCACAAGGCAACAATGCCTGTAGCAGCCCCCAAAAGGTTAACGTAATCTTAGGCTATATTAATCAAAGTAAAAGCATCTAGGTTAAAAGATGGCATGATTTCTCCATGTGGTCAGACCATAATTTTATTTGGTTTTTAGATGCTACATTTTAAGAATTATTGATTGTATGACATTGGGCAAATGCCCTGATCTCTCACTCAGGACCCAGGAAATCATCTAAGTTAAATGATGTCTCATTCTGGATCTTTCCTTCACCCCTTTCTTGCCAAGGGGTAGAAAACCTATTTTCAGGCTCCTGAAGTCATGATTGGTCACTGTTTGGATCAAGTATATATTGAAATATATTAAAGGTGATTGCTAAGTTCATCATCATCATAAAAAAAAAAAATTAAAAGAAAAAAGCCCTAAATTGCAGAAGGAATGTCAAACTGAAATGACAGAGGAAGTACCTGACTAGGGACCAATGAAATCACAAATCCCATTATACAAACATACACATTCTGAAAGGTAGCCAAGATGACAAAGGGCCTGCCTGCCATGTAGCTTCTGAGCCCATATCTGGAACAGAGAAGTTAAAGGGAAAATAATACCTGGTATGTGAAAGGAGGAATGGCCCAGAGGACCAAATTACTATGGGAGTTTAAAAAAAAAAACCAGAATTCTTCTTTAAAGAAAAAGAAAATCCAACAATGGAACAATGGCTGGAAAATTAGAAGGTTCCCCTTGCAAATGAACCTTGGTCATCATCTGTAAGGGACATTTTTGAAGGGTAATAAGATGTACATTTTCCTAAGGTAGGGACTGTTTCATTTTTGTCTTTGTTTCTCATGTCTGGCACTTAATTAATGTTGAATTGAATTAAATTATATGGAAAGTGAAGAGAGTGGCAGCACTAAGATATGGGAATAAAGATGCCAGAGTATAGAACTCTTCCAACATTCCCTTCCAAATTTTAAAATGTCTCAAATCAAATTTTATACTGGCAGAGCAAAAAGGAGCCAGAGGGGACATTTTTTTCCAGTCTGAAACAACTTAGGAGGGCTAAAGGAGTAGTCTGTGATATTGGGCCCAGAGAGGCCCACAGCAGGCCAGGAACATCACTGGTGGACCTTGGAAGAGGCTGTGACTTAAGCAGCCTCAGGATTCAGGAGTTCTCAGCCCAGACCCAGTAAGGCAGTCTGACTATTGGTGAGCAGAGATTATAGGGATCTTTGCAGCTGAAGCTAAAAGAGCAACTCTGCTGCCCATACACAATTTTGGGTTGTGATCCTAAGAAAAGTGCTTGTGATCAGTCATAATAAAAAGGGGCCCTAATCATAGTTGCAAGGCCAAGAGGAATATTAGGACTTGCAAATATAGGAGATTAAGGGCCTTTCCTGGGCAAAGTCCAGAGCAGGAGACAAAAAGCAAGAGAGCAGTCACCACATTTCTCCCAGGATAACCACCTTAGAAACACCAAAAATGTGCAGACCCCCAGAACTGGCTCTGACAGCAACAACACAGAAAAGACTAAAACATGGGACGGTGCCTTCACACCCCTAGGTGAGAAAGCCCAACTTTAACATCAAGAAATATTTTCGGGATATGAGCAAGCAATAACAAAAAAACCCCAACTTAACCATAACATTTTACTATGGTGGAAGGAAAACCAAGACAAACTTAGAAGAAGATAATGCTATGGAAAGAGCTACAAATAAAGCTTCAAAGACAAATGCCAACTGGATCCAAAGCCAGCAAGAATTCCTGGGAAAGTTAAAGAAAGAGATAATCATGGAAGAAGAAAAATTGGGAAAATAAATGAAGGTGATGCAAGAAAATTATGAAAAGAGAATTAACAACCTGGTAAAAGAAACAAAATATACTGAAGAAAATAACATCATAAAAAAAGCAGAACTGGCCTAATTTTACAAAGAGGCACAAAAATTCACTAAATAACTCCTAAAAAACCAGCATAAACCAAATGGGGAGAAAAGATACATAAAAGCTCATTGAAGAAAACCAACTTCTTAAAAATTATATTTGAGAAAAAGAAAGCTAATGACTTGAAACTTAAAGAAACAAATAAACTAAAAATGAATGGAAAAAAAAAAAAGAAAACATGAAATACTTCACAGGAAAAACAAGTGACCTGGAAAATAGATTCAGGAGAGATTATTTAAGAAATTATTGGACTTCCTGAAAGCCATGTTCCAAAAAAAAGAACCAAATCATAAAATTTCAAGAAATTATAAAGGGAAACTGCCCTGATATCTTCATTTGAAGATAAAACAGAAATTGAAAGAATCTACTGATCACCTCCTGAAAGACATATTAAAATAAAAATCATTCAGAATATTGTAGTCAAATTTCAGTTCAAGGAGAAAATACTGCAAGCAGTCAGAAAGAAAGAATTCAAATAGCATCAAGTCACAGTCAGAATAATACAAAATTTAGCAACTTCTACATTAAAGGATAAGAGGAATTGGAATATAATATTTCAGAAGACAAAGGAGCTATATAACCTACCCAGCAAAACTGAATATGGTTTTTAAGGGGGTGAAATAGATATTTTTTAAAATGGAGAACTTCCAATTATTCCTGATGAAAAGGCCAGAGCTGAAAAGAAAATTTGATATTCGGACAGAAGACTTGAAAGAAACACAAAAAGGTATATATGAAAGAATAACCATAAAGGATTCAATAAAGTTAAATTGTTTACATTTCGCATAAGATATAAAGAGAAATTCCATTCAAAATAACTGTCTATAGTATAAAATATTTGGGAATATATCTACCAAAGGAAAGTCAGGAATTATATGAGCAAAATTACAAAACACTTGCCACAAAAACAAAGCCAGATTTAAATAATTGGAAAGACATTTAGTGCTCTTGGATAGGTTGAGCGAATATAATTAAGATGACAATATTCCCTAAACTAATCTATTTTTTTAGTGCTATATCAATCAGACTCCCAAGAAATTATTTTAATGACCTAGAAAAAATAACAACAGAATTCATATGGAACAACAAAAGGTCAAGAATTTCCAGGGAAGTAATGAAAAAAAAATTAAATGAAGATGGTCTAGCTGTATCTGATCTAGAACTGTATTATAAAGCAACAGTCAACAAAACCATTTGGTATTGGCTAAGAAATAGACTAGTTGATCAGTGGCATAGGTTAGGTTCACAGGGCAAGATAGTGAATAAAAATAGCAATCTAGTGTTTGACAAACCCAAAGATCCCAACTTTTGGGATAAGAATTAATTATTTGACAAAAACTGCTGGGAAAACTGGAAATTAGTATGGCAGAAACTAGGCATGGACCCACATTTAACACCACATACTAAGATAAGATCAAAATGGGTCCAAGATTTAGGCATAAAGAACGAAATCATAAATAAATTGGAGGAACATGGGATGGTTTACCTCTCAAACTTGTGGAGGAGGAAGGAGTTTGTGTCCAAGGGAGAACTAGAGACCATGATTGATCACAAAATAGAAAACTTTGATTACACCAAATTAAAAAGTTTCTGCACAAACAAAACTAATGCAAACAAGATTAGAAGGAAAGTAACAAATTGGGAAAACATTTTTACAGGTAAAGGTTCTGATAAAGGCCTCATTTCCAAAATATATAGAGAATTGACTTTGATTTATAAGAAATCAAGCCATTCTCCAATTGATAAATGGTCAAAGGATATAAACAGACAATTTTCAGATGAAATTAAAACTATTTCCACTCATATGAAAGTGTTCTAAATCACTATTGATCAAAGAAATGCAAATTAAGACAACTCTGAGATACCACTACACACCTGTCAGATTGGCTAAGATGACAGGAACAAATAACGATGAATGTTGGAGGGGCTGTGGGAAAACTGGGACACTGATGCATTGTTGGTGGAGTTGTGAAAGAATCCAACCATTCTGGAGAGCAATCTGGAATTATGCCCAAAAAGTTATCAAAATGTGCATACCCTTTGACCCAGCAGTGCTACTACTGGACTTCTATCCCAAGGAAATACTAAAGAAGGGAAAGGGACCTGTATGTGCCAAAATGTTTGTGGAAGCCCTTTTCATAGTGGCTAGAAACTGGAAAATGAATAGATGTCCATCAATTGGAGAATGGTTGGGTAAATTATGGTATATGAATGTTATAGAATATTATTGTTCTGTAAGAAATGACCAACAGGAGAAATACAGAGAGGCTTGGAGAGACTTACATCAACTGATGCTGAGTGAAACGAGCAGAGCTAGGAGATCATTATACACTTCAACAATGACACTGTATGAGGATGTATTCTGATGGAAGTGGATATCTTCAACATAGAGAAGAGCTAATCCAATTCCAATTGATCAATGATGGACAGAATCAGCTACACCCAGAAAAGGAACACTGGGAAATGAGTGTAAACTGTGAGCATTGTTTTTTGTTTTGTTTTGTTTTGTTTCTCTTCCCAGATTATTTTTACCTTGCAAATAAAATCCTTCCTTTGCAACAGCAACAACAACAAAATTCAGTTCTGCACATATATATTGTACCTAGGATATACTATAAGATATTTAATATGTATGGGAATGCCTGCCATCTAGGGGAGGGGGTGGAGGGAAGGAGGGGAAAAACTCGGAACAGAAGGGATAATGTTGTAAAAAATATTTTTACCTATGCATATGTACTGCCAAAGAAAATGTTATAATTATAAAAATTAATAAAAAAGAATATTAAAAATTGTTTACATTTCAACATGAGAAGATGCAACTCCTAATTATATCATTATTAGGACAATTAATCTACATAGACAGAGGGCAAAGGTGCATCGATTATATTGGGATGATTTCCAAAACAAATGTAGGGGTGAGAAAGAGGAATACACTGGAAGAAGGGGAAAGGGAAAGCTAGAACGGGGAAAATTTTCTCTCATAGAAAAGTTATGTAAAGAAGAACTTTTATAGCAAAGGGAAAAATCTAGAGGTGGGGACAATGCCTGAACTTCACTCTCCCGGAATTACCAAAGAAAGAGATATATACATGCTCAGTTGGATATAGAACTCTATCTTATCTAATACAGAAATAGGAGGGGAAGGAAATAATAGGGAAGAGGAGAAATAAAAGGTAAGGTGGATTAAGAGAGATAGTAATGAAGAAAACAAAATGGTCTTTAGAGGAGAGGATAAAAAGAGAGAGGACAAATAGAGGAAAATAGGATGGAAGGAAATTCACTGTCATCACTACCATGAATATGAATGAGATGCGCTCATCCATAAAACAGAAGCAGAATGAATTAGAATCCAGATTCCAACAATATGTTGTGTATAACAGACATACTTAAAACAGAAAGACACACAGTTAAAGGGTTGGAACAGAATCTATTATGCCTCAAATGAAGTAAAAAATGTAGGAGTAATAATCACGATCTCAGACAAAGCAAAAGCAAAAATAGACCTAGTTAAAAGAGACAATAGGGAATCTACATTGTGTACCATGTTGAAGTAAGTAATATCAAACATTTTATAGCAAGTTTCTCTGATTAAGGCTTCATTTCTCAAATATATAGGCAATTGAGTCAAATTTATAAAAATAAGGGCTATCCCCCAAGTGACAAAGGGTCAAAAGTTATGAACAGGAAGTTGGAAATCAAAGGAAAAAAATCTATATGTTAAAAATTAAAAAGAAAATTAGCAGCTATTTTATGTGTAACAAGAATTGGAAATTGAAGGAGTGTTCTTCAATGGCTAAATAAGTTTCCACATATGATTGTGATGGAGTACTATTATGTTAAGTGAAATGATGAGGGAGCGGTTTCAGGAAAATATGGCAAGATCTATATGAATTGATGCAAAATGAAGTGAGAAAAACCATAAAATCATTATATACAGTAACAGCTACGCTCTAATAATGATCAAAAGATCAATACAACGATCCAAGACAATTGCAAAGTATTCCTGATAAAATTTTTTCCAGAGAGAGAGCTGATGAATTGAATGCAAAATTGAAGTATAATTTTCTTATTTTCTTGCAAAAATGGCTAATATGCAAATGTTTTGCATGCTTTCACATTGTAATTCACATATTGTTTGCCTTATTAGTGGGTGAGGAAGGGAAAGAAAGAAGGAAAACAAGCTAAAATTTATAAAGGAAAAAAAGTTTAAATAAATAATAAATTAAAACTAAAACAAGTGGTGAAAAATAACTAAATCAGATAAGATTATTGGACTCTATGGGGCCTTTTAGCTCTGATTATCCAAGTGTAGCAAAAGGTATAAAGGAAGACACTAAGTGAATTTCTACCACATTATTTCCTTTTTTTTAATAATAGCTTTTTATTTTCAAAATATATGCAAAGATAGTTTTCAACATTCATCCTTGAAAAACCACATTATTTTCAAATATTTTCTTTCAAATTCCAAATGTTTCTTTAAAAGTACAGAATATTCAGCTTGTCTGAAAGGATAAGTTCCATTTTATTTCATTCAACCATTGCTGAATGGATAGCAGGCCAGATCCAATACTATCAATATGATCTCAAGAAAGTACTGCCTGTGGATTCATCTTCATTTGTAAATGTAGATTTGTAAAATGGAGATGAAAGCACATACCTTAAAACACAGAGTTTTATTGTGAGGGTCAAATGAAATAATTACAAGTCTTAAAAGTATTATAGAAATACTAGCTATTAAGTATTTAAGGCTCTGCTTTAATGTGTATTCAAAACCATAAATGGGAACTGAGCAAGGCCCATCCTTGCTAAAAACAAACACATACTTTTATCTATCTTAGGAAAATGTTTTGTGAAATAGGAGGGGAAAAGTGACACTATCATCACAGAAACTTTTTACAAAGGAAAAAAAAATGGCATCTTATTCACTGGGAATAAGTAGTTAGATAATTTTATTTATCCTTTCCAATTCTAAAGCCAATGATTATAGATATTTGCCCTGATTCTATATTGCTTCATCTCTTAGAGATAGCTGTAGGAAGTCATCATCAAGTAGTGATCTCTTCCTACAGAATTAGATAGATTTGGGGGTTTTATGGGAATGTGAGCTCAGCTCAGCATGAATGGAAAGGCTATTGAACTCTGCAGATATAGTGACAGAAACAATGTCCAAAACAAGGGACATATTTGATCCACTGTATTCTATACTGATTCAATCTATTTAAGAGTAAAGTCAATTCTGTTCTAACACTTGTTCTCTGAACCTGATTAGTTACCAAATGATTTGAACATAATGCAAATTTTGCATTTGCTTTTCCTTGTCAAGAAACCATAAAAGAATACAGAAAATGGTATCACTTTACAATTACTCACTAGCTGCATGGCTTCAGACACCCATTTGCTTGATCAGACATTAGGTCTTTGTCAAGCTCAAGTATCGTGATATTTATGATATCTCTTCTAGTGCAATAGTAGCTATGGGCTGTTCATTCCTTCCTTTTTCCCTCACCTTTGACCTGAGGTCTAGTTCCCTGCTGCTGTCCCTCAAGAGAGGTTCTGCCTTCTTGCTCAAACTCAATTTGACTTCCAAATCAAATTATCCAATAGAATGTCCAAGGTTTTGATTACTATATAATTATTTACCGTACTATTTATTATTTCTTAACTATTTAACATATCTAAATTGTGCTATCATTTTTATTAATTTGTTTTAACTGTCACAGATGAAGTTTTTTAGTGTTGTCTCCCTATTTCCATTTCCCTTATAAGCCCTATTTTTTTTTTTTTTGTTTTATTTTGTTTTTAATTTTTAGGAATGCATGTTCAGGATGCCATATTTTAAAAGAACTGCTGCCCATCAATAGTGCATTAAAAGGAAGGGGCCTGACATGGTAAGGGGAATAGATTAATCACAACATTTCATATCTTTATTGCCCCCTTAGTCACAACTCAAAGGTGAGTAGCACAATTCTGCTCCCATTTTATAGATGAGTAGAACTGATTCCATTTAAGCAACCATCACATGACAAAAACATTTCAAATCTGGGGAAAAAAAATACAAGTCTTCTGACTTGGCTCACAGCAATTAAAAAAAATTTTCCACATTAGTCATGCTGTAAAAGAAGAATCAATAAAAGAGGGAAACCACAAAAATGATAAAACAACAAAAAAAGTAAAAAAACAATATTATGTTTCAATCTGGATTCAGACTCCATAGTTCTTTCTCTAGATGTGGACAGCATTTTCCATCATATGTCTTTCAGAATTGTCTTAGATCATTGTATTGCTGAGAAAAGCAAAATCAAAGTTGATCTTTGCATACTGCTATGTTAGTATGTACAATGTTCTTCTGGTTTTGCTCACTTCATTCAGCATCAGTTCATAAGTCCTTCTGGATTTTTCTGAAATCTGCCTGCTCATCTTTTCTTAAAGAAAAATAGTATTCCATTACATTCATATACTACTACTCCCCAATTGATGAGCATCTCTTCAATTTCCAATTCCAAAGAGAGCTGCTAAAAATATTTTTTGTATATGTGGGTCTTTTTCCATTTTTTATGATCTCTCTGGAATACAGACCTAGTAGAAGTATCCCTGGGTCAAAGAGTTCATAGTTTTACAGCCCTTTGGGCATAGTTTCAAATTACTGTACCACAAGTTATCTGAGAAGGCAGGTAGCTGCCACAGTGGATAGAGTACAAGGTCTGGAATTAGGAAAACTCATCTTTATGAATCTAGCTCTAGATACTTACTAGTTGTGTAACCCTGAATAAGTTACTTAACCCTGCTTGCTATTTTTATCTGTAAAATGAATTTGAGAAGGAAATGGCAAACCACTCCAGTATTTTTACCAAGAAAACTCCAAATGGAGCCAGAAAGAGTCAGATTCAAATGAAACAACTGAACTGAACAATCTGAGGAAATGTTAATGATGCTCTGGGAGTATTTAGCATGAAGAAGAAAAGGTTTGGGGAAAACATGCTCATCATCTTCAATTACTTGTAGGGTTTTCCAATTTTATTTTGCATTTTTATTGATTAAGAGAGCTTAGCAACAAAAGGATTAGACTATTGGCTTTTAGACTAGCAAGAGGAAGACCAATGGGTACAAGTTACAATAATAGTTACGTTAGCTGAGGTTAGCAATTAGAGCTGGTTAAAAATAAAATGGCTGTCCCTTAAAATCCCTTTTTATTGTAGATATTGGAATAGAGGGTAGATCAACTTCTTGTTAGGGATGGTGTTGGAACATATATGGTGGACTTCATGTTTCAGCAAGATGAGAAAGAACCCATAAATTGTCTTTATAGTCTCTGGCATTTTAGGATTCCAGAAGTCTATGATTACATACAAACAGTTTTAATTATTACATGTAAAACAATTATTTCAGCTCACAGATTATTGCAAACTTGATGCTTGGTTAGCAACCTTTTTAAAAAAATGTTAACTTCTTTTAGAACACATGTTTAAACATTCTTGCCAAAGGTCCAGAAAGCAATATAATCCCCTTATAATTATAATCTTTTTCCACACTCAATGTTCCAAAAAAAAGCTATAATTGGAGAAGAAGAAAGATTGCAATCCACATGTATCTATTTTTAAAAGTGCATCTTTAGATGAAATATAGGGAGTCACTCTGATTAGTGGCTGGCATCCAAAACCAAAAATAAAAGAATAAGATTCTACATGTTTAATGTTAATCTGGAATTCAGAGCTATAAACAGAAATAAGCAGAGTGCAAGGATTACAAAGGTCACTGGGTACACCCTTTTCAAAAATTCTTTCTGTTCTACAAATTAAGATACCCAGTCTGACATT
This sequence comes from Sminthopsis crassicaudata, assembly GCF_048593235.1. Classification (NCBI taxonomy): domain Eukaryota; kingdom Metazoa; phylum Chordata; class Mammalia; order Dasyuromorphia; family Dasyuridae; genus Sminthopsis; species Sminthopsis crassicaudata. Next base: position 68,853,963 of record NC_133622.1, read on the forward strand.
GGTCAGGAATGTTGGCTGCTATCCAATCCAAAGAATTCAATGCTGTTATGAGGAGAAACAGAATTACCTCTCACAAATTCGGGTAATCTCTGAATTATGTGGGGAATTATTTACACTTCATGGTTCAAACTTGGCTGCTCCACAGAGCTAAATTGAAGCTTTTAATAAGTTGGAAACTTTCCCTCTTTTTGATGCAATCATGGCAATACAGTAATACACACATATAATCCTTTAGGCTTTAGAAAGTGTATTCCTCACAAAATCCCCAGACACTCAGGTCATGGTAGTATCAATATTCTAATTTCACACACACTTCAACTCAACAAACAGTGATTAAGTATCTGCTTTGTGTGCTCAAGATACCCTCTGCTCTTAAAAAATATACATTCCACTGGAAAGCTAAGCTGAGAAAATGTAATCATTCCTTCTAGGTCATTCACAAAATGGTGATAATGATTGATAATTATGTAACATTACATAGATCTTTAATGTTTATACATATTATCTCATTTTATCTTCACAACAACCATGGGAGATAGATACTATGAAAAAGAAATAATAGAGCCAGAATTTGAATACCAGTTTTCTGATTCTAATTCTAATTTCTCTATACCATGCTGTTAATTTGTTTAGAATCCATTATATTAGTCCAGACATTAGTCCATTATAAACCTTCCCTCCCCCTAAGATTACCTCCCAGATCACACTCAGAGATAGGGTACCTGGGACAGCAACTACTCAGTCTCAAGACTCTAAAGTCTATTTACACTTAAAATTTTAGCTCATGAAACTTTCCTAGGATGAATATTTCCATCACAGACTGACCATAACTTCTTCGTAGTTTCATGATTTATGGTGGCTAAAAAAGTTAACTATTTGGTGGCCAACCTTCTGGGGAAGAGGTTCTCTAAACTAAGCTATAATGGTCACCAAACATATAGGGTCCAACTTGGTAGGGCCACACAGGGCTTGTCTTCAAGAATGCAAAGTCACTTCCACTAAGAGAAGGGGACCTTAGGGAGATGGAGATAATGATGGTGATGATTATGATACTTATGTAGCTCTCTAAGGTTTAAAAGTATCATTTTATTTTATCTTTGTAACAACACTGGACCATTGGTTCTAGGAAATGAAGAACTAGGTTTTTTCACCCCTATTTTCTACAACCTAAATCCCCAAATGCATCATAGTAATCAGTTCTTATTTTTAATGTGTTTTCTATAGTTCCTCTTTTTATTAAAATGTTCATCCCAACATTTGAATATCTCAGTACACAGAGAATTTTCAGAAAGGAGGACTGCTTATGAAACTGTGAACTTCTGTTACCCAGTTGGGAGTTTTTAAAAGTGCATATGAAATTTAACATCATAGAAACAAAACTACTTTTGTTATCTACAGGCCCTTCTGAACTTTCTCTTTTAGTTTTTTTGCTCACTTTTCTTTTCAATGTTTTAATACACTCCCTTCCCTCTTTTCTCTTTCCTTTGAATTCCTATTTGTCCTCATCAATTCTTTCCTTTCTTCCCCAACCTGATAATGGAACCTCCCAAAACAAATCAACCCACTGGCTCTATCTCATTTCTCAGAACTAGTTCATTTCATCTCCACCAAAAAGTAGAAGTCATACATACATTATCAATCTGATGAAGTCACAATTGACCACTCTATTGAATCAAAGTCTTTAAGTTGTTGTTGTTGTTGTTTTTTTTCTTACAAAGGAGTATTTACTTTGAAAATACAGCAATAACGGAGGAACAAACATCCCTGTCACTTCCAACATCCAAACAGCTTGTCCTTCCTTATACTCCTTTGGTTCCTGCAGAGCAAGGGCTTAGAGTGTTCCAAAATCTTTCAAAGTTGTTTTTTCTTATTATTGTACTATTTCTCACTCACTGGAACTGAAGAGAAATGAAAACTGGTCCTGGTCAAGGAATAAACAGTCACTTAGTCTAACTCTCCTTTTAATATCTTACCTCCAATGAATGCAATTCTCATGCTCATCAACTAATCCAGATGAAGGTACACACAAGGCTTGTCTCAAGTTGCAAATGCTCTTTCATCACTATCCTGAGACTAGAACTTTTTAGTGTATTATCTGAATGAGGAAGGCTTTTTGGAGATATTTTGGAGAGTTATTGTTATATAACTGGCATTCACATGAAGCTAAGGAATATCTGCTAACTGGAATGTAAATGCCTTCTTTGAGGATGGTTTCAGGAAAACCTGGAAAGATTATTTGGAATTAATATAAAATGAGTAGAACCGGAGAACAATTTATACAGTGACAGCAATATTATAAAGTTAAACTATAAAGTTATGAAATTAAACACTTAATACAAGGACCAACAATTTCAAAGGGCTTATGATGAAAAAAATTGCTATCTACCTTCAGGGAAAGAACTGAAAGACTCAGAATTCAGATTGAAAGCATTTCTTTCTCCTTTTCTTGCTTTCTTTGCTAGAATGGCTATGGCTATAGCAGAAATTTGTTTTGCATGACTACATTCCTACAATGATTGCATTTCTTATTTTCTCAATGTGTGTGGGAGGAGATGAGGGAAGGGAGAATCTGGAACCGAAATAAAATTGAATTTAAAAAATGATAAAATACAATAAAAGTCAAAATATAATAAAACATAAAGAAATGTTTCCTTTCTATTTCACTTATATTTGTTAAGTATCTAATATGTGAAAGGCACTTTGCTTAGGACTGGGGACAGAATACAGAAAGGAGTCCCAGCTCTCAACAAATTTACTTTTCCTAGGAGAATATACAAAGAAAAAGTAAATACAACATAATCTGAGGAGAGAGACAATGTTAGAATCAGGAAGATTTGCCTTAGGAAGTAAAGCTTTTTGGGAGCATGGATCATAAAGAGAAAAAAACCCAAAGAGCCAGAAATTAGAGGTGAGGCTATGTAATCCAACTTTTTATTTTACAGATGAGAAAACTGCTGCTCAGAGAAAATAAGTGACCTACTGAGAAAAAAATCACATAAGTAGAATGTGGCTACTCTCTGACTCCAATTCCAAAGATTTTTCCATTACAACACACAGCTCAAGATGAGCCTAACAATTTATAACAATGACATATATTCTGCATAGAATGTCTCTGATGCAATTTCTTCTCTTAAATAGCTACTAGATATTTTCAAAATCCAAAATTTGAAAAATATAGGGCACTCAATTCCAATAGACTTGGGATGGAAAGTGCCATCTAAATCTGGAGAGAGAACTATGGAGATCAAATTTGGATTGAAGCATAGTATTTTCACTTTGTTTTTGTGGTTTTTTTTTTTTCTCATGCTTTTTGGTCTAATTTTTCTTGTACAATTGACACATGAAATATGTTCTAAAGAACTGCACATATTTAACTTATATAAGATTGCTTGCAGTCTTGGGGAGCAAGAGAGATAAGGAAGGGAGAGAAATTTGAAACACAAAGTCTTACAAAAATGAATGTTGAAAACTATCTTTACATGTATCTGGAAAAATAAATACTATTAAAATTAAATATATACATATATACATACACACACACACATATATCCAGGCCACTATTTCCTGTTTTAGTTATTCAGAATCAGGTACTCATAAACATAAGATTTTTCTTATTCCCCTGGAGAAAATCTTCTTTGGAGATGGCAAGGAGGGACTACAGTTTGAAGTGAAAAGACAACCTGAAGTGAGAGTCAAACACTGCTCTGCCCAGATATCTCATTCAGCACCAACACTACCTAGCTATATAGACTTTGGCAATTTTCTTATCTGCAAAATTAATGGGTGGATCTCAAGGGCATATAAAGTTTCTTACATCATTAATTTACTTTTAAGTCCAAATTCTCACAGGCCATCTGGCAGGAACAATAGACACTTTGTTAGATGATTCTTTTTTTTTTTTTTTTTTTTTTTTTTTTTTTTTTTTTTTTTAACTAAAGCTTTTTATTTTCAAAATATATACATGGATAATTTTCAATATTCACCTTTACAAAATCTTTTGTTCTAATTTTTTCCCCTCTCTTTCCCCCTACCCCTCTCTAGATGGCAAGTGATCCAATATGTTAAACATGTGCAATTTTTCTATACATATTTCCATAAATATCATACTGCACAAAAAAATCAGATCAAAAAGGAAAAAAAAATGAGAAAGAAAACAAAACGCAAGCAAACAACACCAAAAAGATTGAAATTACTATGTTTTGGTAAACATTCAATTTCCATTTTCCTCTCTCTGGGTGCAGGTGGCTTTCTTCATCATAAGACTATTGGAATTGGCCTGAATCATTGTTAAATGACTCTTTACAATCACTCAAAACAGAATTCAGAAGAGAGCCTTCAGCTTTAAGCACAAGGAGCATTATATAGTATTCTTAAATGTGTTTATAGAAATCAGTTTCTCCTTGGTAAGACATAGGCTTTACTGGCAATTAAAAGTATGCTTTATCTAATAGCAAGCTTTTGAATTATTTTGAATTTGAAATTGATTTGCTAAAACAGATCGACTTGTTAAAATCAAAATCAATACAAATTATTTTTAAAAATGATAAAAATGGTGTACAATGAACTTGATCTATCTTAAAAAGCTACTGGTACTAAAAAATGGGCAATGGACAAGGAAAAATATCAAAAACACTAATTTCTTATCCAAGTTTAATGCCGATAAACAATCATCCCAACAGGACAAATGAACCCAAAGATACCAAAGCCAGCAAATATTTATTCTCTTTGACAAGTAGAAAGATACAGCATTTGATATAACAGCCAAATCTATAATATAAATCTATTTGCAAAATGCAAATTGTTAGAGAGGAGGATAGGTAATTAAGGTAATTAAGAAATAGAATAGTGAATAGTGCCAGGCTTGAAGTCGAAGAAAATCTGAGTTCAAATCTGACCTCAGACACTTCCTAGCTGTGTGACTCTGGACAAGTTAGCTGTTTGCCACAGTTTTTTAATTTGTGAAATGAGCTGGAGGAGGAAATGACCTCCTCCTAAAAGGGGTTGCAAAGAGTCAGACCCAACAAATAACTGAACATCAAGAATTTCATAAAACTAGTTGTTGCCATTGGAACCAATTGAACCAAATATTTACAGTTGAAACTAGGAGAAGGAAAAGAGATTAAAGATAGGAAAAGTTTTGTGAACACTTTAAAATTTTTTAAAAATTATGACATGTAGAGCCATCATGCAGATCTAAAATTACAGTCTCCACTGGCCCTGCAGTCAGGAGAACCTGAGTTCAAATGTAGCCTCAGATATTTATTAGCTGGGTGATCTTGGGAAAGTCACTTAACCCTGACTGCCTCCCTAAAATTAAAAAAATTGCATTCTCTGATGTGCTATATAAGGAAATATAAAGCAAAATGATATGGGAAGTGAACTGGATTAGATTAAGTATACACAGAAAAGGACTGTGCCAAAGGTGACATTTTTGAGGCTGAAGCTTTATAAATGAGTCTTAATGAAAATAAGAACAGAACAGGCAAGCTTTCCTACATGATATTTTAAGAAAAGTTTCTATATAAAATTATTCATGGAAACATTTTTTTTTTTTAATAGTAGCAGCAAGAACTGGAAACAAAGCAGGTGCTCATTGATTAAAGAAGGGCTAAATAAATTATGTTACATGAATATAGGGAAATATCACTGCATTATAAAGAAACAGTGAATACAAGGAGCCCAGAGAAGCCTGGAAGGACATAAAAATGATATAAAGTGAATTAAGTAGCACTAGAGAAATAACAACAACAACGAAAAATGTAAAGAGAAAGAATAAAAGTGAAACTAAACACTGAGTAAATATGATGACCAAGATTATCTCTGAAAAAAAAAAAAATCAGAAAATGTAATCTCTCCTCCTTTTTTGTATAGGTGAGGGGAAACTCAGGGGATGTACTAAATTGCTTCCCCCCCTCCCCAGTTTGTTACAAGGGGCAGTCCTCTGGTATAAGAAATAGGTAAGGGATATATCTGAAAATGAAAATTTTATTTTATCTTTTTATCAGGGGAGAGCACAAATGCAGACCCTCACTATCACAAATTATGCAGTTAAGTTTCCTGAATTTAGGGAAACAGAAGTGTAATGGGTAATTCTTACCCTGGGGAAACTACCTTTGTGATCATGGAATTACCCCGGCCAGGTAAGCATGAAATGAAGGTTTTGTCTCTGTGTGTGTGTATGTTTGTGTGTGTATGTGTGTGTGTGTGTGTGTGTGTGTGTGTGTGTGTGTGTATACTTTATTTTTATAGACTACAAAAATGGAAAGGGTCAAAAAATTAAGGATTTGTCAATCATCAATATGATGTATAGGGAAAGGAGCTAAGTTAATTATATAGTAAGAGGGAAACAAATGGTCATATGAAGAACAAAGATAAGATCTAAGGAGTAATGTTAAAAAATTAGGAGGGCTTCACCTGGAAGATTTATCAGAAGACATGGACAGGAAATGGCATTTTTATATGAACTGTTTGCTTTATCACTGGGGAGGAACTGTATTAATGAAATCACAGATCACTGAACAAGTACAACATTTATTTCTTATTTTGTGCTATTTTGAAAATATATTTTGAAAAATGCCTTGAAAATAAGGCATTACATTTTCTCTCTTAAAAAAAAAAAAGCTGTCTTTATACTATGTATCATCATTAACATGTTATCACTAGACTAAAATCTAAGTTTCTGTTGCTATGTGACGTTGGGTAAGTCATGAGTCCCATTTTTCTCATCAAGGATGCAGCCAGACAACTCAATGGATACAGCTCTGGTCCTGGAGTCAGGAAAACCTGAATTCAAATCCAGTCTCAGACAACTCCCAACTTTGTCATCTTGGTAAAGTCACTTAAGAAACCTCTGCCTGCTTCAGTTTTCCTAAGTGAAAAGTGGGCATAAATATAGTATCAAATTTCTAGGTTTATCATAGAGATTAAATAAGATAAGATTAATAAAGTTCTTAGCACAGTACCAGGCACATAGTAGGCCTTTAAAAATGCTTATTCCCTGCCTCTTTCATTTCCATGAAATGGGATAACGTGCTGTCTTGTTATGGTTACATCTGTCGTTCTCACACAGTTGTAAAGATCAAGTGAGAGACTGTAAGAAGCTTCATTAATATGCAAGATGTCATTTGTTTATAAATATTATTAATAATTGGCCTCCTGGCACCTATTATAGACACATTTTTCAAGGAGTTTCTTGAGGAAATCCCCCAAAGGAAAGAAAGATACAGGATAAAAACTAACAGGGATAGATGAATCATGCTAGAGCTTTGTAAGGATGGGGAAGTCACAGGCATGTTAATAGGCACTAGGGAAACAGGGAGATATTTGATTAGGGTATGGCTGTAAAATTATAACATATCAACATAACATTATTGTACAGTAAGAAATTATGAATGAAGAACTCAGAGAAACATAAAATGATTTGAATAAATTGATGCAAGACAAAACATGAAGAATCAACAGAAAGATATACTAAATGATTACAACAGTATAAATAAAGAAAAAATCATAAAAAGGAAGACAGATAAAATTCATTGAAGTTTTTGGAGATCTCAGAGACAAGACATATCTTGTCTCATACAGCAGAGAGGTAGGGAGCTACTAAAATAGAATATTGTATGAATTGAAAACAAAATTTCTGTTTGAGGCTTATCTGAGAGCAGAAACTCATTTTTATCTTTCTGTGTCAAGTATCTACAATATAGTGGGTGTATAATCAAGGCTTCTTGAATTTAATTGATTCATCCAGTCCAACTCCTTAAGTTTATAGATAAGAGAATGACACCTATAATCTCCTTTTCTTTTGTGTGGGAGAGGGAGGGAATGTAGAGAGGAGGGTGTGTAGAGAGATAGGAAAAATGTTGAAATAAAGACAAAAAACATCAATAAAATATTTGGGAAAAAAAAGTTAGTTTGTCAAGCTGTGTGATTTTTGAAGTTGCTCTTTTCCAAGAGAAATTACCTAGAAAACCCTTTCTATTACATTAGAATTTCAATATTATTTGAGAGACAATGTTTCTAAAATTACTGCAAAGGATGAAGTCTTTTTAAGGAGTGAGATAGGAGAATCAAAGTCTGCTCCCTGAAGAAGATGTGCCTTAATCTGAAACTTTCTGCCCAGCACAATTACAGATGCAGGATGATTAGTTTAAAAAAAAAAAAAAAAAGCTTAGTCTGTTTCATTGAAAATACAATAAAGAATAGAAGAAAAAAGTATTGAATTACTTAGAATTAAGAAACTTCTGCCAGCATAAATTTCCTCAGATTGAGGACAGAAACTCTCAAACACAAATATTATGCTTGGAAAGAAATATAAAGGATTCTTTCAAAAGGTGTATTTCCCCAAGGAGGCTGTCCTATAAGTACTAAATTTTTCCTAAACAGACACTCCCTTTCTGTGAACTGATAACGTTTCCTCAGAATAAAATACTGAGAACAGAAAGCTCAGACAATAATTTTTCATTTTTATATATGGCCTTGCTTTACTTTTTAATCTAAAAAGAAGCAATTTATAAACTCCATCTAAAAAGTAAACTTTTTGGAACAACAGAGAACAACTCCACATTTTATACTCTATTTTTGAGTCTTAGGACAAAATTAAATTAGTTCCCCGATGGACCAAAGAAAATGGGTGTACTGACAGAATCTTGTTTCACTATATTTGGTGCTAAGAGGCCTGAGATTTATCTGCGGCAGCTTGGGTCAATTACTTAAGTGGTATAGACCCCAGTTTCTTGTTTATAGATTGAAGGAGTTGGACTGGATAATCCAATTATATTTAAGAAAACATCAATCACACCCCTACTCTGTTCTGGTTCTTGTCACACAAAGACAAAAATGAAACTGTTCTTGTCCTAAATTCTTTATCATCTCTTTAAGGTTCTTATCAGCTAAATTCTATGGATTTATGAACTCTGGATTTGGAATCTGGAAACTCATAAACTCCCTGATCTTGTTTCTACATCTATGCAATGGATCCAATAATACTTATCCTACCTTCTTTCATGTGTTGTTGCAGTGATAGTCCTTTGAAGTACTATATATTGGTAAGTTATTTTATCATTAATAATATTGTTAAACTATGCCTTATGGCTGGTAGACTCGAAAGCCAAATCAACTTTGAAGAAAAAAAATTATCAATCATTTCTAAATATAAAAACAAATTATTATTTATATCATAGGTCTGAACTAAATTAAGGAAGAGATAAGCTCTAGACCTGTGATTAAATAGGTATAGAGAGATTCAGGTGAGTAAATTCCCTTGACCAATGCAGGTCAAAACCTTCTCTACAACTTATAGTCTTAAGAGGGTTGCCTAGAGTACCAGAGACATACTTTCTCAGGGTCATGTAGCCAGTGTTTCAGAAGCTAGTCATGAATCTTGATCTAGGTTTTCTAGATCAGCTCTTTTTCTATTTTACCACAGTGCCTTAGAATTAAACTGTTAGCAAAACATGAAAGTTTTAAATACTACATAGAAAACTTTATGAAGTTTCTGATATTCATGTTCAGGATGGGATGGATAATGGTAAGTTCCTGACATTATTAACAAAAAGATGTCTAGAACAAAACAAAAACAAAAATCTACTTAACTTGAAAGTGTGCAAGAATTAAAGTCATTAAAAAGATCATGAAAATAACATGATTTTTATAGAATTAACACATTTTCCTAGGTTTAAGATAGCAAGAAAAACATCATTCATTAATATAATCATATTAATGATTATGATGTATTATAAAATTATATAATGATCATATAATTATACAATTATGTATTATAATTTATAGCTACAAACTTATGTATTAATTTAAAATTTATCTGGAGCAAAAGTTCTCAACCTGATATCCATGAGACTGTTTTTTAAAATAAATTTTGACACCTGTATTTCAATATATTTGGCTTCCTTTGTAATCCTATGTATTTTATTTTATGCATTAAAACCCAAAAAGAGTCCCCATAGGATCCATGACACAAAAATGATTAAGAATTTCTAGTCTAGAGAATAAGTAAGTTTGAAGGTATATTAAAGAGATGATTTGCTTTAAATGACCTGTAGAACATACCTGTTTCATGAATTGAAACAATTTATGAAAGGGTATGCAAGTCCTGCAGGATAGGTCCATCCAAATGGGTTGCAATCTGCATCACTGAATAGGATACTTATGGGATTGAGAACTCAGTCAAATTTTCTAAATCTATTACATGAATATGGGTTCTCTATTTTTTCCATTCAAAATTAAGATACAGAGCTTGTCGAGGCATAGTTTTTTCTTGATCCAGGACCAGAAGATCAGTTTGATAGCCTACATTAATATCCTTAGCTAGATAGGATAGGACAATGAAAAAAAATTCCCAAATCCTCCTGTTTAATTAAAGTTTAATTTCAAACTCTGAAAGTAAGTTTATTTTAAGTTTTGCTTGATCAGAGTTATTTCCACTTGAATGTGAGGAAAGGAGCTTGACTCTTAGATACAATTGAGAATCCTTGAGAATTCAAACATACTTGATTTATAGAATGTTTATTCTGTTAATGGTGGCCTTCTGACAGATTGTAAACAATATAAAACAGAATTTACAAGTTAAGTAAACTAAAGATTAGCTGAGGTTAAAAGTGTTAAACAGCCAATGGTATAGTCTCATGTTACTATAACAGTAATAATCCTCAAAAATATCAAAGTAATAAGAGAAATGTTAAAGTGATTCATGATATTTACCTTCCATGGAGCTTACTAAGCTCAGTCAGCTTGGAAATTTCTTGAGTTAACAGATTCTCCATGAAAACAGTCAGATCCAAGCATTCAAGCCTAGAGTTTTAGCCTGAGCACTTTAACTAACTGAACACAATGATTCAGAAGAGGGGAGCAGAGAGAGAATGAACCTCCAAACTAGCAACCCAATTCATGGCCTTGCAAATCTGATAAACAGCAATGGGGAACTGTAATGGAAAGCAAAGCAAAAGTGAGAGGCCTATAGAACACCTAAATGAAAGGTTATACTCTTCCTGAGCTTACAGAATTACATTTATTTGCAGAAAGGAAAACTAAAAGGGAGACCGGGGTGGAGCTGCTCTACAAAGACTTGGGTGGTCAAGGTCCCAGGGATCACTTGGTTTAAAGATGGAATCCAAAAAGGCCCAAAGAGGGAAATTAGCAGCAGGTAATTTAGCAGCAAAGTCTGGAAATTCAACCCAGATCTTTCAAGTTTCATTCAAACCACACAGACCTGTGAAGCAGCCAGGTGGATAGAGTGGGCCTGGAGTTGGGCACACTCACCTTCCTGAGTTCAAATCTGGCTTCAGACTCTTACTAGTTGTGTGACCCTAAAGGAATCACTTAATAATAACCTCAGTTTCCTCCTCTGTAAAATGAACTAGAAAGGGAAATGGCAAATCACTAGAGAGGGAAATTACACAACTTGAACACCTGAATAACAAGACATATACCATACTAGAAGCCGCCTCCTGCTTTGTAACCACACTTCCAGCTTTCAGTTAATTCATGGGTACAGCAGACTTGGGGAAAAAAGTTATAAAAAGCACAAACAGATTGGGGGAAGTGACTCAGGCAAGACTCCCTCACAATTAGGGGCTGGCAGAGCAAAATATTCGCTAGCATTGACTCAATATTTTTTCCCTTTCTTATTTAAAAAGTTCACTAGCTGGAGATTCACTAGGGGGAACAAGTATATTGTTTAAAAATATAAATACTTCTGGGAGTGTTATATATCAGTCTTTCATAGAATAGGGTAAATTTACTTAGACTGTGCTTTAAAGACAGGATGAAATTAACTGTGCTGAAAGAATGGGAGTAAGAAGGGAAAAAGGGAGAAAATATTTATTAAGCACCTGCTAAGTACCATAAAATCTTATTTGATCCTTAGAACAATCTCTGAAAGTGCTATTATGATCCCCATTTTGTAGATGAAGAAATAGAAGTTAAATGATTTCTCCAGAGTCAGGCAGTAAGTCAGTATCTAAGGCTGGAATTAAACTTAAGGCATTTCTGACTCCAAAGAGCTATACCTGTTGTACCTAAAGTCCTCAACCTTACTTCAGACTTTTTGGGGTAGAATGAACTTAGATAGATAACACATAGTGGGGGAGGGGGTTAGATAGCATAGATACAGACCTGGAGAAAGGAAGAGGGAGGATATCAAAAATCTCATTTATTTCAAAACTAGCTTGGAAAAGGCTCTAAGCCTTGAAATTAGAGAGTGATTTTCTTGCTCTTCTTTCTTTTTCTTTTATTGCTCCCAGGACTCCAGTCTTGGACCAGTACTGCTGATGCTAAATTTTAGCTTCATCTTAACTTAGCCTGATCACCTGAGCTCTCTCCCAGAGGCTAGGCGGTACCAATGAATAGGATACTGGACCTGGAGTCAGGAAGAATTCAAATTCTGTCTCAGCTAGACCTGAATGAGTAACCTAACCTCCTTTACCCCTAATTTCCACATCTGTAAAATGGGGATAATAATAATAATAGCACCCCCTTCATAAGATTGTAATAAGCATCAAATGAGATATTTAAAATGCTTACTATTATTAAGAACAAGTTAAGGTAACTAACTCTGGGGATAGATACTAGTCTTGGGACACAGACCAGATTTTGAGTCCTGCCTCTAAAATTTACTAGGTAAAAATATGATCTTGGGCAAGTGATTTAACCCTTGATCAGTCTCAGCTTCTTGATGGGGACAAGAATAGCACCTACTCAGGGTTGTGAGTATTAAATGAACTGATATATATGAAATACTTTATACACTATAAAGAGGTAAATAAGTGTTAACTTGTTTTTTAAATTTCTCATTATACATGTACATTCATTTTATTTTTAAAAAACACATTTTCTTATGAATCATGTTGGAAGAGAAAAATCAGAACAAAAGGAAAAAAGCCATGATAGAAAAAAATAAAAGAAAAAGAAAAGTGAATATAGCATGTGTTGATTTACATTCATTCTTCATAGTTCTCTCTTTGGATGCAGATGGCATTTTCTATCCAAAGTTTATTAGGATTGCCTTGGATCTAAGTCTTAACATATTATTGTTATTATTATTTCAGTAGGGCAGAGGATTAAATAGGATTAAACTTTTTCCACTCGTGACTCCTTTGTGCCTGAGAAATTTTTACATGACCTTGGGTATATAGGTCTATAAAGTAGGTATACAAATCAAACATTTACTAAATATAAATCTTAATTTTGTGACTTCCACATTCAATTACATGATCTGATATGGGCTCATGACCCACAGTATAAGAAACTTTGAAGTAAAAAAATCATTGAGCTGTGGATGTTTAATCAAAAAGAGAGGACTTTTAGGGGGAGGAAGGAGTAAGAATTGTAGAATACACCTGTCTTCATGTGTCTAAAGGATTATGATGAGGGCTAAGAGGTCACTTGCCCAATAGTGTGAACTATACAGACTGGCTGAACCTGAAGAACAATAGTCATTCTAAAAGTCGTTCCCTCTCACTAGAGATCTTAACCTCACTAGAGATTTTTGCCCCCATTCTCTCTCTCTCTCTCTTTTTTAAATTATAGCTTTTTATTTACAAAACATAAGCATGGGTAGTTTTTCAATATTGACCCTTGCAAAACCTTCTGTCCCAACTTTTCTCTTCCTTTCCCCCCACATCTTCCCCTAGATGACAGGTAGTCCAATGCATGTTAAATATGCTTAACCCCATGTTAAGGCAATTGAAGAAGAGAGTTCAGTTCAGGTTGAGGATCTTTCCAATGCCAAAAATTCTTTGAAATACACTTTTGTGGACCGAGTTAACATTGGAAAGACATTTATAAACTTGTTTCTATTTGAAGGGAAAATGAGGGAATTTCAGAGGGAAAAATGAGCAACTTAAAAAGTTAGGTTTGGAATCTGAGTCAATAATCAGACTAAGTTGTAGGCTTTCTGCATGATTCTGAAACAGAACTAGAAGCCCAATTTGATAAGTAATCTAAAAGGTAGTGCAGTTCCTCTCTATGATTCCTATTGGTAGCAGAGCTATGAAGAAAGAGCAAACTTATAAGATACACAAATTTTGGTTAGGGCTTCTGTTGTGAACCCCTTTTGGGAATTAAGTGAAGCCTATGGACCCCTTTTCAGAAATGGTTTTAAATGAATAAAATAACATCAAAAATAGAATCATGAAGAAAAAGAATTATACTGAAATAGAGTTATGAAAAAAATTTAAACAAGTTGAAACATCTCCAGATTAATAACTCTAATCTAGTATAACATCCTCACTTGACAGATTATTAGATATCAAACACTGTGGAATAGAAGATGTCATTGCAAGAGATGTAAAATGCTTGGAGAGAACAGGACAAAAGAAACCAGGTCCAATCCCCTTGCAATTGTTTCTAGCATCCCCAAGGACTTGCTGATTATGTTAAAGTAATGGGTAAGTAGCCTTTCTGTTCTAAATCTGTGCTTTAATCATTCAATCTCCAAATCTGGCTTCATTTTGCTTCCTTCCTTCCTTCTCCCCAATTTGGACTGTTTGGAAGTAGAAACAAACCTTGCCTTTCTTTTTAAACAATACTCAATACTTTGCCAGCATTATCTTCTCACTTGATGTTTAAGGTCTAAACAAATCCACTCAGGAAAGGAAAGAATGATAGATATTTGTCAGTCTTGCTAATTGTTCAATAGGTAGATAGGATTTCTTTCTTCTAGATGGAACTGGGAAAAAGAGAGTATCTCAAAAGGAAAGATGACATTAAATAAGATACCTATCAATGCTGGGATGGATTTATTTTGGGTCTTTAAAACACAGATTCCTAATCTGTGAAAAGTCCTCTCTTCATTGTAGAAAACAAATAAATTCCTTTCTACTTTTAGGACCACATATTTTGAACTGGAAGGAACTTTTTAATTTTCTAGACCAATGGCCACAGAGTAATACAAGTTAAGGAAAGTTAGCTCCATACCCAGGCCACAAGAATTCAAATTTAGCTCTTCTGATTGAGGCTAACACCCATTCTACTATACTATTATTATTAAGGCCATCCTCCAGTGCTGGAATCCTTCTTTTTTAACCTTAGGCCATGGCCCTTTTTTCTTTTCACTTGAAGCTTAGGTATCATTTTCTTTTCTTTTTACAAATTTTTTTTTATTATAAACTTTTTATATATAAAATATATGCATGGGTAATTTTTCAACATTGACCCTTGCAAAACATTCTGTTCCAAATTTTCTCCTCCTTCCCACCCTCCCCTAGAGGGCAGGCAGCCCCATACATGTTAAATATGTTAAAGTATATGTTAAATATAACATATGTATACATATTTATACAGTTAGCTTACTGCACAAGAAAGATCAGATTTAGAAAGAAGGTAAAAATAACCTGAGTAGAAAAACAAAAATGCAAGCAAACAATAACAGAAAGAGTGCAAATGCTATGTTGTGGTCCACACTCATTCCCAGTGTTCTTTCTCTGGGTGTAGCTGGTTCTGTTCATTACAGATCAATTGGAACTGATTTGGATTGAGGTACCATTTTCTACATGAAGTCTTTTTGAATTAATTGTGCAGGATCACCTACTGCTATTGCTATATGGGTACAAGGACTTTACATTGGAAATTTATAGTTTCCTGAAACTTAGCTAGTTCAGCATTTCATGCAATTCCATATTAAACTCTGATCATGCATTAGTCCTGGTGTCCAGAGAAATCTGAGATTACTCAATGGTTCTTACTGGAAGTCACCATCACTAACTGTATAAATATGTATACATATGTTATATTTAACATATACTTTAACATATTTAACATGTATGGGACTGCCTGCCCTCTAGGGGAGGGTGGGAAGGAGGAGAAAATTTGGAACAGAATGTTTTGCAAGGGTCAATGTTGAAAAATTACCCATGCATATGTTTTATATATAAAAAGTTTATAATAAAAAAAATTTGTAAAAAGAAAAGAAAATGATACCGTCATCTTCCTCAAAATAAGCTTGGGTCTATAAGCACTTGGTCCTCTTGACTTTGTACTTTCACCCTTTCCTCCCTTTCCCTGGTCTGTACAGAATCCATCCTAGTTCTGTTGGCTCATATGACTTTTGATGATTATGGAAGCTACCAACTCTCTTCCTTTGAGTGAAATGGAGGAGCACCAGGTCTTAACATTTTCCTTACAACTCTCTCCTAAAGTCCTCTGGGTCTTACTATTTCTGTCTTAACAGACTCCTGACATTATTATCTGCCTTATTGATGTAACCCAAGGACCTCTGACCTTTGTCATTTACCATCCTGCTGAACCTTTAGGACTTTCTAGGCAGGTGTCAAATCAATCAATAAACATTTATTTAGTGTCCACAACATGTGCTATACACATTGCTAAACTATAGGGATACAAAAAGAGACAAAAGACAATCTCTGATCTCAAGAAGTTTACAATTTTATAATTTAACAAGTGGCAGATTATATGAAGTGTTGGATCTGGAATCAAGAAGCTTGGAATTCAAATCCTGCCTCAGAAGCTTATTAGCCATGTGATTGTAACCTTTTAATCTCTGTCTATCTCAGTTTGTTCATCTATAAAATTGGGGGGGGAGGGAATAACAACCTACATCTCAAAATAAAATTGTGAGGATAAAAATGAAATAATATTTGTAAAGCTTTTTGCAAACTTTAAAGCCATGTAAGTGCTATTACTATGTTGTTGTTGTTGCTGGCTCTCCTAGTTACAATGTGGGCTTGAGAGCAGATTTTTCTTTCTGTATCCTCAGCACTCAGCATAGTGTTTGGCATTTAAAATGCCTTTCCATGCCTTCATTTAGACCTTGTATTTTATGAAGTGCCATGAAATGTTCAGGTAAAAAGGTACTTAAATTTACAGTTTATTTATTATCAATTCCAAAATTGATACTGTAAATTTAGATCATCCTTAAAAAATGAGTTTTTGATCACAAAATATAGACACACATCAATAAAAAAAAAAAAAAGAAAATATCAAATGATACTCCCTCCATTCAACATACACAACAGTTGTAAATCTCTCATCAGGCAATTTTTCTACCTCTGCTAATTCCAAGCATAGTTTGTTAAGAAAAGGGGAAAGGAGGGGCAGAACTGGGTTTCTATGATAGAGGCAGAAGAATTACAGTTGTTGCAATTTCTTCCTAATTAAAAAAAAAAAAAAAGTATGATTTTCCAAATATCATCTGGAAAAAAAATAAGCTGCCCATGGTGGGTAGAGAGAAAGCCCTCCATAATGTGTAGCAGCATTATGGTATAGTAGTCCCCACAATAAGGAATGAACCCTGAGTTCCATCACCTGCTGGTCCTGTGATCTTGGAGAAGGTCACTCAGTCTTGGTTTCCTCTCAGTTAAAATGGGGATAATCAGACTTGCACTATTTAGGTTAAAGAGTTATCTGTGAAGATAAAATGAGATCCTGCCAAAATGCTTTTCTCTCTGGTTCCTCCAGCTAGGCTCCCTGTGTCCCTGTTTTTGGATTGGCCATCCTCCAGTGCTTAAGAGTTCTTCCATCTTAACCTCAGCTCAGGTCTCTCTTTTCCTTTTACTGGCAGCTCACACACTATTCTCCCCCCCCCCACCCCCCACCCCCCCCCCCCCCCCGCTGGGGTTAAGTGACTTGCCCAGGGTCACACAGCTAGGAAGTGTTAAGTGTCTGAGATCACATTTGAACTCAGGTCCTCCTGAATTCAAGGTTGGTGCTCTATCCACTGCACCACCTGGCTACTATTTTCTACATGAAGCCTTTTGAATTGCTAGTGCAGATCCTTCCAAACTATCCTGGATCATTATGAATTCCTTGAGAGCAGGGTACGGTCTTTTGCTTCTTTTGGTATCCTTAGCACACAGCATAGTTCCTGCTCATAGCAGTGTTTAATAAATGTTTGACTGATTCGTTATATTTAACTACTTTGCCTACATATGCACTTATTAAGTTTATCTTTATGCTGTATTTATATTTTACATGAACTTCTCCAACTCCTTTTAATTAGGGATTGCTTCATACTTTTATTCCTGTGATTAAGTATAGTATTTAACACATGGCAGGTAAATAGTAAATACTTATTATCTGAAGTGTTTTATAAGTAGCAAATTATTAATATATTATATATTACACATATCATATTATATATTGTATATTAACATGATGTGATATATAACATAATTGATATGTCATTATTATTAATCCAATGGGATTATAATAAAAAATTAAAAGAAAAAATTGGGGTTCTGTACCCAACATGGACAGAATACATGTGAATATACCAGCCAGGATACTACATTTAAGGATTCTTGCTTTTATATGTGTGTGTGTGTGTGTGTGTGTGTATGTATGTATGTACATATATATATATGTATATATATACATATATATATGTATATATGTATAAATATACATACACACACATATAGTGTTGAGATTACAGTTCTAGATAGAAAATACACTTTTGGGTTTACCTCTGTTGTAAAGCATCTCTTCTCTAGTACCTACCAGACTTTGGCTAGGACATTCAATACTTGCAGAACTAGATACCCATGAATGCATTGAATCAGACATGCTCTAAGAAGCAGACTGTGAAACTACCATGGGGCCAGGATGTCAGGGAAGAACCACAGAGCTGTGGAAGCCCCCCAATATTCCATACCTTGCTGGAAAAGTACAAAAGAAAATTTGCACAAAAAATGATTTACACTTACAGACACAGTTAACACAAGCCTTATGAGCCTTACAAGCCTTACAAGCCCATGAGGGCCTAGGATCCTTTAATCTTTTTTAAAAAAACATATGAATGTGGTTAAGGAAGAAATAGGTTTTGCATGACTTCATATATGTAATGGGTATCACATTTCTTGCCTTCTCAATGGGGAGGAGTGGTAAGGAGAATTTGGCAATATAAATGTGTATACATAGATACACAC
This sequence comes from Sminthopsis crassicaudata, assembly GCF_048593235.1. NCBI lineage: Eukaryota > Metazoa > Chordata > Mammalia > Dasyuromorphia > Dasyuridae > Sminthopsis > Sminthopsis crassicaudata. Next base: position 68,872,859 of record NC_133622.1, read on the forward strand.
ACACACACACATATGTGTGTGCTTTTTAATCTATCTGTTTAAAAAGTATGCATATTCTACAATCAGGCAAGATGGCAAAGCAAGGCTGGTCTCAGTGAAAGGAAGATTCTGCCTTAACATATATTAGTTATGTGAGCCTGGGGAAGAAATTAACCTCTCAGTGGTCTTCAAACTTTTTAAATAAGGGTTCAGTTCACTGTCCCTCAAACTGTTGGAGGCCAGACTACATTAAAAACAAAAACTCACATTCTGTCTCCGCCCCTCAGCCCATTTGCCATAACCCTTCGGGCAGCATAAACGTCCTCAGTGGGCCATAGTTTGAGAACCATGCCCATATACCTATGGACCACAAATTACATCACTCACACCTTGGATGACTTGAGGGAAACAAGGGTAGGACACAACACCAAAACAGCCCAACAAATCACCAGAGAGCAGCACAATCATCATAAAAGAACAAGCTGAAACTAAGATCTTAAATCAAGGTAATCAAAACACTGGCTTTGAGGCTCAAGTTCAGACTCTGCTATTTATTAACTGACCTTCAACAAACCACTTCCCCACTTTTTCTACAGAAAAAAAGGAGTTAGATCATTTCGAAGCTCCCTTTCGGCTCTCAAATGTCATGATCCAATCAAGTTCCTGAAATCACCAACTGGAAGGATGCCAGTATTGTGAACTCAGACGTGGCCAAAGTTGATTACTCTAATGTATTCTTTCCTAGTTAAACCAGCAGAATGTCTACTACTGAGTCCATCTTTTTAAAATCTCAAAGTGTCGAGAAAAGGAGAATACCATACGGCTTCCAGGCTGCTAGGATGTTCCTACAATCGCGTTTCTACCCTTAGGAGCTAGTTTCTCAGTGACCACTTTAATGCTCAATTCGATAACGTTTCAGGAGCATCTCCAACTACTTAGAGTAGCTTGCCAGGCAAACGAATGAGTTAGGAAGATTCTAAGGACATCCTTAAGTAGCTAAACTCAGATAAGGCTTTTTGTTTCTTTGCTTAAGAAAGTCGGTTTAAGGAAACTAAAGATTCCTTCCCTCTTTTTCACCTCTCAGCCCAGAGTTTCCTACAGTGCTGTGGTGCCGTAGTAGGAAATGACCACATCAGTTCCTTTCTAGCTCTTCCTTTCCCCTGGAAACAAAAGGGCTTTTGATGCCTGCTGCTGTTGTTACCTAGAACGAGGGTGAACCCTAACCGTGTCAATCTGTCTCCCCCCGGATACGAGCCGGTGGGGGATTTCTCATCGGAAGCGCTGCGTTCAAGGCATAAGGGCGAATACTTTATCCAAACCACTTGTCATCCTGGGCAACATCCCCCACATTTGGGGCGCCTGATGGGCATGGGACAGAATACCCGGAGAAGATAAAAATAAATAAATAAAGGATGTTCCGCTTCGCAGCGCCCTCCCTCAATGCACCAAGGTTAGCCAACCTGTGAGGCGCGGAGGGCCCCTGGGACTGGGCATCTGCGGCCGCTAGTCCAACGCCGAAGAGCAGGTGGCTCACTTCCCCTGGCTCCCCTCTCCCCCTCCCCCCGCCATGGATCCCGGCCAGTCTAGTCCCTGCCTTACCAGCCAGTCCCCCGCCACCGCCTCCATCTCCTCCGTGGCCCTTCCTCCTCTGCAGGATGAAATAAGGGTTGGCTCTCTCCGCAATCCACAGGGCGTTCGCCAGCAGCACCTCCTCCGGGTTCAGCCACATGCTCCCGGGCCCCTCGGACACACAAAGGGCGCACGGGTGCGGGCTGTGCCTCAGAGCATGCACGCACCCAGCGCGCTCCGCTCCTCCGCGGTCCTCGAAGCCCACCTCCCCGCAGGGCTCCAGCCGCCGAGACTCCTCAGAGCCCTTCCAGACTGGAAGCAGCGGCAGCGGCAGCTGGAGGAAGAAAAGAAGGAGGAGCAGCCGCGGGAGGAGGAGGAGGAGGAGGCGAAAGAGGAGGAGGAGGTGGAGGAGGAAGTGATTGCGGCCGCAGCGCCGGGATCGGGATCCGGATCCGCAGCCGAGCCGGGCTGCGGACCTCTCCGACTGAACCAGGCAGGGCAGTGACAGCTCGAGAGGAGGAAGGAGTCCGTTTTCCCCGGCGCTCGCTCCCAGGCCGGGGGGCGGGGGCAGTTTAGAGAGCTGAGGCGTCCCCCCGGCGGTCTCCCCTCCCGCCCCTCAGAGGCAGGCAGCAGGCCAGCGGCCCCACACTTCTGGCTGCATTTTCGCTCGCGGACTCCAAGTCGGAGCGCTCCCCTCCGGGGCCCAGCGCTCCCCTCCGGGGCTCCCGGCACGGCTCGGCTCCCGGCTCCCCCAACGAGACGCTCCGGCTCTCCGCGGGATAAACCACGCAAAGCCCCTCATCCGCAGCCAGCCGCGAGCTCACCATGCCGGGAGAACGGCTCCCGTGCCTCTCACGCCGTCCGCGGGGGCCGAGCGCCGCTCCCGCAGTCCGCCGGCTGGGGCTGCCTCCGGGCCCCGGCGTGGCGAGCACGCAGCCCCACGCCCATCCTACTCCGGCGGCTGGGATGCGGCGAACGAGCCGGGCCCTTTAAGGAGTATCCCCTAAGGAGACAGCGCCACCTCCTCTCCCCAGGAAATGTATTTCGAGGTTCCAGCCCCTGCGAGGGGTGCGCGCCTGGGTACCCAGAAGATCCTTCCCCGTCAAAGTCACTGTTTTTGTTTACCGAACCCCAAGGGGCCGGTCACGCGCTCGGCTTGTCATCCCCATTAACCCCTCCCTTCCCCGTTCCAGGCTCGTTAAAGTGGCCCAAGCTAAAAGCATTACATCACTTCTTTCCTCGACCTGGCTGCTCTAGGAGTGCAACATGGGAATTTGGAAGTGGCCCAAAAGATGAGACACGTTCCTGGCTACAGCCTTTCATCTTGGACTTAGGGCACTGCGGTCTTTCAGGGAGACCGGGCAAAATCCAAAGCCGTAGATGCATTTAAAAAAGCAATAAATTAAAAACACACTGGAAACTCCCCTTAGATGTCAGAGGCTGTCCGCGGTAATCCTGTAGCTAATTTCCCTCCCTCTCCTCAAGCCACCTTTTAATTCAATACAGCAAACACCCCTCGGCTATTCGTAAGCAAAGGATTTATGGATAAGGAGAAAGTCCCATTTAGCTTTCTTTCTTTTTTCATATTAAAGGTTTTTATTTTCAAACATACGCATGGATAATTTTTCTGCAGGGACCCTTGCAAAACCTTCCTCCCCTCCCCCCAGATAGCAAGTAATCCAAAATATGTTAAACATGCGCTACCTATTTAGCTTTCAGTGAACAGACCATTCCCTTAAAGTCCACTTTTTAATACTTTTCCTCCCACCTGGGAGGAAATAGCAACAGTGTGCTCTACTCTATTTCTGAAAATCATTATGAGCTGGAAGTAATCAGGTCCTGGTGATTATTTTTTTTGTAAATCTTATTATCACTTTTTTTTTTTTTCCTCAAAAAAATCATCCGGGGATTTTTTTTTTTTTTTTTTTGGCCCACCAATTTACAGATCTTTATTTTAATTTTTTTTATAATAGCTTTTTATTTTTTCTGTAAAAACAGTTTTCAGCATTCACCTTTGCAAAACCTTGTGTTCCCAATTTTTCTCCCTCCTTCTCCCTCCTCCTTCCCCTGGACAGCAAGCAATCCAATATAAGTAAACGTGTGCACTTCTAAACATATTTTCATATTCGGTATAGTGCATAAGAAAAATCAGAAATCTTCATTTAAAAAAAAATCCACGAATTTCTACTATTTTACAATCATATCAAGTGAACATATATATATATATTTATATATATATATATTTATTCTGGATGTCACATTATCTCTGCTCTCATAGTCTCCCAATTCAGTAGAATGTAAACGCTTTGAAGTCAAAAACCAACTCAATTTTGTCTTTCCCAGGCACTAAGATGTAAATTATAAAACCTGCCTTTAAAGTCCAGAGGATCAGGGGTTTCAAATTGGAGACTTAACAGCTATTGGACTTTGAAAAAATCTTTTAAACTCTTTAAGCCTCAGTTTCCTTAAGTGTAAAATGAACAAGGCTGGACTTGATGACTTCCTTTCTAGCTTTTAAGAGCCTATATTCCCTAGGCCTGGAACAGAGAAAGTATTTATTCAATGCTAATTGATTCATAAGTAATAATAATAATAGAAGCTATGCTACAACATTTGAAAATTTTCAAAAAGCTTTACAGACATCACTTTTTATCCAGCTGACACTTTCTGCAAACTGCTTTGGAGGTTGGTGTTCTATTGGTTTAGAGCCTAGTTGACTCCTATAATGGTATCTAGAAAGATACCAAAACTTGATCAAGTGCTGAAATTTCAAGTTGTTGAAAAATGTTGGATTCATTAAGGCCTTACAAAGAGCTGGTTAATTTTTACAATGTGCTTTAAAAAAAGAAAAAAATCTTTGAATTCCTAGAGAAAGCTAAGAAAGGTTGCTTTGAAAATAAGGTGAGGAAAGAAATCTAAATATTGAAGCAATTTTGCAAAAGTAAAAATATTTTCCCTGATTTTTGTGAGCTGTTAGAATAAGTTCTAATCAGCAAATTCAGGTTTTTATTGATTGTAGGAAGATAATGTGATTTAAGTTGTAATAACTTGTAAAGCATTTTATGAATTTTAAACTGCTATGTAAATGCTAGATGTTACTAACTTTAAAAGGTCATTTTAATTAGAGGATCAGAATTGGAGATTATCTCAACTCCCTCTTTTTCAAGATGAGGAAATAGATTAAGAGAATTTACCTAAAGTCATACCGGTAAGGTAGGGAAACTAACTCTTGGATGAATTATTTCATCAATTTGTTACAAGGTAATTATTTCTATAACCAGGCAGTACAAATAGGAAAGGGAACATTTAAAGGAAATGCTTTGATTTTTATATCATTTTATGCTTGTCACAATTTACCTTTAGGTCACTAAATGCTTTGCATTTAAAAAGGCAGCTGTATTGACAGTCTAAACCTCCCCCACTCTCCACTCCCCCCACCCCCCCCCAAAAAAGACATTCAGAATACCTAATTGATCCATCCAGGCCTCTCTGGAAATAGATGAATATTTTTAGATTTAGTTTCACTTTTATTTTAAAGTCAATCAAAAATTGTTTCAAGTCTTTTCAATAGAAAAAGATCTGGGAGGAGATAGGTCTGCAAGAGTCATATACTTAGCAAAACATCTTTGGAACAGGTTCCCCAACAAGATATTTTATTGCATGTTTACATATGATTCATCTCCTGAATCCCTCATACCTATGTATAGGAATCATAAGTGAATCATCCCAAAGGAAGATAATTTGAGTTTTGACCATTTTAATAGCTCTTCATGGAGTAGCAGGAACAGCATTAGATTTGGATTTAGAAAGCCTTGGGTTCAAATTCTGATTCTGTGATGTGTCCCCTTCCAGATCAAAACTCACAATCTTTTTTGTGTCTTGAGCAGCTCCCTAGGATATAATCTCCTAAATCTAGAATATTTGGGTGATAGAGGTAATTCATTTACAAATCCAAGATCCTTCCCTTATTACACAGTGCTTACAATATAACAGTCTAATTCCATAGAATACAACCTTATTACAGTTTGATCAATAATTAGTTGAATAAATGCTAAAAGGCATTTTTGTTAGATATTACACAAAGCTCCAAAGTAGACAAAATTCTATCTCTGGAAATCTTTTATTATATAACTTCCCTATTTCTATTTTTCTTTCAGAACCCAGGGTCACAGTAGCCAGTAGCTATCTCTCTGGCCCTTTGGTACCACCCTCCATTCCAGCCAATCCCCTATACTCCAAGTTATCTCTTTTTTTTTTTTTTTTTTTTCCCCCCCTGAGGCTGGGGTTAAGTGACTTGCCCAGGGTCACACAGCTAGGAAGTGTTAAGTGTCTGAGACCAGATTTGAACTTGGGTCCTCCTACATTCAGGGCTGGTGCTCTATCCACTTCGCCACCTAGCTGCTCCACCAAGTTATTTCTTTATCACATTCCTTCAGGATCTGATTCACAGTTTAACTAATTTGATAAATTAAATGGGGCTAACCTGATAATATGTACTTAAGTATTAAATGAATCATCCTGCCTCATCCCTATCTTAAACTACTAACCTAGGTTTTATTTTAAAAGTTAGTCAATAAACACTTATTAAGTACCTACCATATACTAGATACTTTGTCAAACTCTGCAGATACAAAGAAAAGTAAAAGAAAGCCCCTAGAAGACACTGGAATTGAGAGATTGCGAAAGCCTTATTTTAGGAGACGGAATTTTAGCTGAGATTTGAAGGAAGCTTGGGAAACTAGAGCTTTGAGATGAGGAAAAAGAGAATTCATGGCTACTCTGAAGATACTCTGAACTCACCATTGTCAAAAGAGCTGACAGAGCAGCTTCTAACATTTGTAATTGTAAACAAGGGAGTTACAGCAGTGCTCACAAGAGAGGAGAAGGTTTTTGTACAGGTTTCTCAAAGAACATTAGGTTGCAGCATTTTTCCTGAGGATGAATCTAACTCATTTAGCTGAGTCGAAATAACCAACCCAAGCAGTGACCTTAGTGGCCAAATGGGAAAAAAAACCAGGAAATCCACTTGGTGATTATAGTCCCAAGAATTAAAGAGCAGGTGAGGAGACTGGAGGAGAGCCCTCAGGTTATACAATTACTAACTGGCAATACCTGGACTTGGATTCAGGCCTTCTAATTAAAGAAAGATCCACTGATTTTTTCCCCCAGGTCTTTGCCCTGTACTTACTCCTGGATTGCCTCTGGCCATTCATTTTTCTTTTCTGAGTCGTTGTTTGTTCTCACTTATGAACAATTAAACGAAGTAAGTATTTATTAGGCTCTTATTTGGGGCATAGCATCGTACTAAACAAGTGGAAAAGACTATCTTCAAGGAGCTTCCATTCTGATGAGCTCCCATTCCAACACTTTTGGAAGCTTGAAAGACAAATTAGATAGAATGTCCCATGATTTTTAAGATATAGTGGTGAAGTTTGTGGTAATGCTTCTTTAATATATTTTTGTGTGTGTGTGTGTGTGTGTGTGTGTGTGTGTGTGTGTGTGTGTGTGTGTGTGTGTGTAATAATTTGGAAATCTAGCTTTCAACAAATTCTTTTTTTAAAGTATTCTTTCAAGTGATGTAATCATATTTGTTTATAATGTTGAGCCATTGTCTAGTGTCAAGGATTCTGCTGATAAGAACTTTCCTTGTTCTTCAATAAATATAATTTCAGCACCAGAAGGACTGCAGCTCCATAAGGGTTGGTGCTTAGAATAATGGCTTCAGGCACTGGATGGGAAACGTTGGTATTCCAAGGATTCAGCTTCCCAGATTTGTTTTGATTAAAGGTCTCAGGGAATATTGTGGTAGTGGCTGACTTGTCTGTGTCCTGTCTCTTCCTCAGGGGGCCTTGCTGCTTCAGATAGGCTGGCTTGTCTGCCCTGTGAATGAAATAGGTTGTCATTTAGAGAGAATACTTACCTCACTTTCCACAGGGAAGGAAAGGAAGGAAACAAACATTTATTAATCACCTATTATGTTCTAGATAATGTTCTAAGCACTTTATAAATATGATCTTAATTCCACAGGGACTGATTCGCTAAATGATGTCTATGAGGGCTCCACCGAGAAGGGCAATATTCTGAAAGAAGGGATGCTGTCATTGCCAAAGCTCTTGTCCCCATCTGTGGCAATTGATTAGCAGTTGGTAGTGGTGAGGAGGAGGAGGGTCTGGAAGCAATAGTTTAAAGGATATTGCAATTCTCAAAAATAATGCAAAATGGGTAGATACGACTATATTACAAATAAGCTCCCATCCAATGATCCCATGATCCCCATGAGCATATCTTGAATCCTAGAAAAGATTGAAAGTCCCCCTTTTACTTTCAAATGGGATTTTTGGACAAAATGGCAAAATAAATACCTAAATGTCATGAAAAAATACAATTTTTTATTGTTAAAATTGCATATTTGTTCAATATAATGTGACTATAAATTACAAAAGAATTACTGATCTGAATGAGTAAAGGATTTCTAGATGCTTACAAACTGAAAAAAAGTCATAATCCAACACCCAAAAAAAGTCTTATATATCTCTCATTGTGCCTCATACTCATCCCATTGAACCCTGGCCAGCTATCTACCTTGTCTACTTAGTCTTACCTCTGCTGACAAGATATATGATTTTTTTATACCAACCTTTGCCAATTCTATTCATGGCATGTAGTTGTCTGCTTCAGACTAAGCACTCCTCCTTCCCAGGACAGTTTTCATCTCCTGTTCTCCCATCCCCATTCCCTTCAACCTTGCCTCTCTTATGTCCTGACCATCCTTTCCAAGGTACCCACTGTAACTCAAGTCAATAATCAAGTCAGCAGGCTTTAATTAAACACATGTGCTAGACACTGTACTAAGTGCTAGGGATAGAAATACAAGCAGAAAGGAAGAGATGAGGAGAGAATGCTGACATGAGTGACCAAAGTGTCCTCTTTGAAATTTAGGTTATGAGAGGAATCAAACAATCAGAGGGAGAAGCCACAAGGGAGGAATGTACTTCCAGTGTATGAAGTCCAGAGATAAAGTGAGCTTCCAGGGTGAAGAGGTTTGTGGGACATTATAGAGAAATTCTGAGAAAATCTAGGGTGTAATCTAGAGAGGAATTGTGACCTCTGGAGTTCCGGTTTCATCATCAACAAACTTCCCTTCATTTTAGAACCTTTTTCTTTCAGGTTCCTTCCATCTTTTAGCTTTCACATGCACTTGGCCACTCTTCATAACTTTTTAAAAGATTCTTATATCAGGTACAGGATTTAAGTAAGAATAGGAATAATAAATGGTATATGCACTAAAATTCTCTGAAGTTTCAAAGTTGGAGAACCAAATTTAAATGATATTGCTAACAAAATTATCTAAGAACCTCTAGATTTGGAACCTGAAAAGCAGAGCCCCTTTAGAGCTATCCTGAGAAGGAGCATAATATCCAAGAAAAGATATATAGGGACCAAATAACTACATGAGATACCTGGGACTCAAAATGTGCTGGTTAAATGGACATTGAGAATGGTTACTAGGATACAAGGAGATTTGAAATTAATTAATATTGGTGGTGATTATTATATTGTTTTGGTCTTTTGTTTTAAAATATTCATGTTTACATTTTCTTGGTTATCTTGGAAACATATAAATCTTCCTACTTAGGATTAGTTCATTGTGAGATCTCTAAGTAGTTTGATCTATACCTCACTTAAAGTAATTGTGCAATTATGAGAATTGTGAGAACAACTTAATTGCATTGTTTAAACCTAGCCCTGAATGGCTGGAAAACTGTATCATTTCCATAGATATATCATCTATCTCCTTTTAATAAGTTCCTATGTTATGCTGACCAGAAACTCAGATCCAGAGATTGGTACAAGGAGTTTTCTCACAATTGTCAATCCATGTATCTTTTAAGGTCCTTGCTAGGTTCTTCTGAGCGCTCCCACAGCTGTCAGATTTGGAGATGTGTACTCCTGGATCATCTAAAGAAAGCCCTTGCTCCTGGGTGAACCCTCTGGGGACCTCAAGGTTCATCAAGTATAGCCCAGAAGCAGCCAACATTTATGTGAGATAGCTGTCCCTTGATTCCAGATGAAGGCCATGTATACTGTTCTAGTTTGTTTTTTTTTCCCCTCTTTTCCTTTGGGGGAGCCATCAAGGCCCTGATTCAAGCATGCATTGGCATTTTCTCCCCCTGCATTCTTGTTCCTCATCATCCTATTCCTTTGTTTGCAATCAAACAATGGTTAGCAATGATACTTGGGATACACTTTCCCAATGGGTTCCCTTAAGGAACTAACCTCCTAGACAACATCTCACATGACTCTTACTGGCCTCTCATGGCATCTTGCTTATACCTGACTCTCCTTTATTGGCCAGAAAGGTGTGGGTTCTTTCAGATCCTTTCCTTTGTCCAAAAGGGGGAAATGTCAAGATATTAGGAGACAGCCTGTTTTCCAGAGCTAAGGTTCAGCAAGCAAATTGTGCCCTGAGTTTGGCCTAACAACAATCCTTTGCACTCAACCTCTGGCAAAATGTATTGCTTAGACCAACACTAGGTATTCTTTCAGTCAGACAATGTCATGTGGATCTGTTATGAATCAAATTTGTCTTGTTGTTTCTATTATCCCTTATTGTCAGTACTATAGCTCATTGCATAGCCACTGGTATAAAAACTGAGATCTCCCCATACTGAAGTGGGTCTCTTCACCCCCTCTCCTAGAGGCAGGGCCTCAGCACATTGCTTGCAAGCATTCCCCTCACTTTGAAATTAATCTGTTTTATTCTTGATTCTCCTGTCTCTTGCCTTCTCCAGTTGGCTCTGGCTACCCACAAGTTAGAGGTCAGCTCTATCCCATTGTCAGAATTGTTTTCTTTCAGTTAAATCTTGATGTAGTTCCTTATAATATCTTGAAGGTGACTTTGGATTCAAAAGAAAAGTTTAAATTCTACAGATCTTATTAGAGTGAAAAGACAACCAAAGCCTTTAGGGGTAGGTGACTGAAGATTTACCTAGAATGGGACGAACAATTCTATGCCAGGGTGTCGATATCTATGAAGTCATGATTTCTTATAGAAGAAAAGTGAGGTGCATTTTTTTTGGCAACCTTGGTAACCTGACATCCTTGCTTTATAATCTTTTAGAGTATGGTTCCCTGATATTACCTCCAAGATCTTGTCACCTTCTCCTGGAGCACACCTTTCTTCCCATTCCCCATAGGGATAAGGGCTGCGACTCTTTAGTAGGACAGATTCCCTTTTCTGGATGCCATTGTACCCAGAGTTATTGCTGTTCAGCTGTGTCTGACTCCATAATCCTGTGGACTATTAACATGTCAATACCATTGATGGAGTTTTCTTGGTAAAGATACTGGAGTGGTTTGGCTTTTCCTTCTTCAGTGGATAAAAGCGGTTCAGTGTCTTACCCAGAGTTATATACCTAAAAAGCGTCTGAGGCCAGATTTGAACTCAGGAAGATAAATCTTATTGATTCCAGGTCCAGAAATCTATTCACTAAACCACCTAGTTGCTTCTATATGCAGAGTAGGAACCGCTAACTGAATTTGCCCCAAAGTCTAACTAGTTACAACTCTATGCATAAAAGCCTGTATATCTATTATTTGAGAAGCAACCTAGTTATATCAGTAATGATATACACGAGAAGGTTGACCATCATCTATTTAATATTTTAGGAATGGCAGTTCAAAAGTATTTTTACTTAGCTGGAGAGAGAGGGAATCATGATCAATATTAATGGATGGAGATTCACACTAATAAAATCATTAGATCCTTGAACAATGATCAATTCTGATGGACTCGGCTCTTCCCAACAATGAGATGATTCAGACTAGTTCCAATGATCTTGTGATGAAGAGAGCCATCAACGCCCAGAGAGAGGACTGTGGGAACTGAGGGTGGATCACAACATAGCATTCTCACTCTTTTTGTTGTTGTTTGCTTGAATTTTATTTTCTTTCTCATTTTTTTTCCTTTTTGATCTGATTTTTTTCTTGTGAAGCAAGATAATTTTATAAATATGTATACCTATGTTGGATTTACATATATTTATGCCATGTTTAACATATATTGGATTACTTGCCATCTAGGAAAAAGGGTGGGGAGAAGGGAGGAAAATTGGAACACAAGATTTTGCAAGGGTCAATGGTGGAAAATTATCCTTACATATGTCTTGAAAATAAAAAAACTGCAATTAAAAAAAAAAAGAAGACATTTGGTCTTAAGATCATCATCTTCCTCACTTCTTAAAAGGATAGATATTATGACCTACCTGGGGCAATGCCCTCTTAACCAATCAATTAATAAACAGTTATTAAGTGCCTACTATGTGCCAGACACTGTGCTAGGTGCTAGGGATATAAAAAGAGGCAAAAGACAATACACTCTAAGGGAATGTATACTTTAAGGGAGATACAACATGTAAGCAAATATATACAAAGCAAGCTAGATACAGGATTAAATAAGAAGTAGTTCATAGAAGAAAGACACTGGAATTAAGAGAGGAAAGTAAGACAACTACATTATGTGAGATAGGGATGAAGGAGGAGATTGGTGGGAGGTACCTAAGTGATAGGAGGTGAGGAAGATGGGAAAAAGGATTGTTATCAGTGGGGAGATAGCACTGGTGAAGGAAAACTTGAATTGTCTTAACTCCAAAATGTATTTTATGAATCAGTCAATAACATTTGTTAAATGCTTACTAAGTCCTAGGCACTGAGTTAATTAATGGATATTCAAGGAAAGGCAAAAATCAGTTCCTACCCTCAGGGAGCTCACAATCTGTTTTTTTTTTTTTTCTAAATATAATTTTATTTTTTTCAATTACATACAAAAATAGTTTTCTTTTTTCTGTTTTTTAAATTTTTTCCCCACTTACATGCAAAACAACATTTTTTTGGGGGGGTTTATAAATATACATTCATTTTTTTTACATGAAATGATTTGTGTTGGAAGAGAAAAATCAGAATAAAAAGGAAAAACCATGAGAAAAACAACAGAAGAAAGAAAAGAGTGAACATAGCATAGTCTCCATTGATCTTTCTCTGAATGGAATTTTTCATTCAAAGTTTGTTGGGATTGCTTTGGATCACTGAACTGCTGAGAAGAATCTAGTCTATTATAGTTGATGACACAATCTTGCTGCTGCTATGTATGGTGTTTCCCTAGTTCTTCCTGTTTCATTTAGTATCAGTTCATGTAAATCTTTCCAGGCCTTTCTAAATGCAGCCTGTTCATCATTTTTTAGAACAATAATATTCCATTATGTTCATATATCATAACTTATTCAGGCATTCCCCAATTGATGGTCATTAAAGGTAGCTTTCAACATTCATTTTTTAAGTAAGATTTTGAGTTCCAATTTTTCCTCCTCCTTACTTTCCTTCCTCCTTCCCCAAGATGGCAAACACTTTTCTGCAGTCATGTTAAACATATTTCCACATTAGTCATGTTGTGAAAGAAGAAACAGAGCAAAAGAAAAAAACAAACACAAAATAAAAGAAAAAGTGAAAAAAAACTATGCTTCCGTCTACATTCAGACTCTAGTTCTTTCTTTGGATATGAATCACATTTTCCATCATGAGTCTTTTGGAATTGTCTTAGGTTATTGTGTTGCTGAGAAGAGCAAAGTCTATCAAAGTTGATCATCATACAATGTTGCTGTTACTGTATACAATGTTCGCACTCCATTCGGAATCAGTTCATGTAAGTCTTTGCAAGTTTTTCTGAAATCTGCCTGCCCATCATTTCTTATAGCACAATATTCCATTACATTCATATACTACAATGAATAGGAGTTCACAATCTAAAGAGAGAGGACAATATATAAAAAGAAACTGAAAAGGAGTGGAGAAGAAAGAGTAATTGAAAGTCTGGGGGGCATGCTGTAGTTCTATAGCCAGGTGGAAAATGATGATATGGCTACTCTGGGTTCCTTTTTAGGATCTGAGAGGAGCTCTCTGATGTTTGTCCACCCTCCAAGCTTTCCAGTTATGGCAGAGGAAGAACCATGAAGGAATATGGAGAAGGTATAAGTTCTAAAGTTGTCTGGATCTGAAAGGAGATGAGTTTCTGGCGGCAATGATGAAGCCCGAGAGAGAAATCAGCTGGGAGATGAGAGGATCATAAATTTAGAGTTAAAATGGACATTAAAAACCATTTTTATTTATTTTATAGATGAAAAAACATAAATATAAAAGGGTAAAGTGATTTGCCCAGGCTCATTAGAAGGCAGGTGGTACTGAGGACTGAGCCTGCAGACAGGAGGACCTGACTTCAAATACATGCTCAGACAAGTCACTTGTGTTTACCTCAGTTTCCTCATCTATAAAATGGGGATAATAGTAGCACTTACCTCCTAAGGTTATTGTGTGACTCAAATTGTAGTTGTGCCTAGCAAATAAAAAAAAAAAAAGCCTAGCATGTTGAAGATCTTATATAAATGTTTGTCTCTATTATATTATTATTATTATTATTATTATTATTAACCCAGATCTTGACTTCAAGTCCCATGCTTTGCCTACTCAATGATGCTGCCTCTAGAAGGCTAAAGCTTTTCTCTAGAGTTTTCTGTGCACAGAAGTTAAATGGGTCAGTGGTTCTAGGCAAGATTAATGACTGTGGAAAGGAATACGTTCAGAGATTTAGAGCTGGGAAGTTCCTCAGGATTATCTAGTCCAATTTCTTTATTGTATAGATGAGGAAAATGGCACCATAGAAATTAATTGTCTTCTTCAAAGTCATTCAGCAGGTGAGCAGAGCTTGGGACTTGAACTTATGTCCTCTGATTCAGCTTGATTCAGTCCACTACAACTTAAAATGAGATTTTGACCCTTTGAGTAGAAGAACTTGCAATATTAAATTAAATTAAAAAAAAAAACCAACAACCACCTGTGGTTATCAGAACAAGAAGAAAAACATAGAAGTTAATTTCCTTTACCTTTTTTTTTTTTTATAAAGCTTTTTGTTTTCAAGACATATGCATGGATAATTTGACAACATTGACCCTTGCATAACTTTGTGTTTTAGATTTTCTCCTTCCCTCCATTCCCTCCCCTAGATGGCAAGAAATTCAACATATGTAAAAATATATATTAAATCCAATATATATAAACATATTTATACAATTCTCTTGCTGCACAAGAGAAATCAGATTTAAAAAAGAAAATAAATGAGTAAAAAAACAAAATGCAAGCAAACAATAACAAAAAGAGTGAGAATGTTATGTTGTGATCCACACTCAGTCCCCACAGTCCTCTCTCTGGGTGTAGAGGGCTTTCTTCATCACAAGATCATTGGAATTGGCATCAATCATCTCATTGTTGGAAAGAGCCACGTTCATCAGAATTGATTGTCATATAATATTAATGTTGTCATGTACAATGATCTCTCAGTTCTACTCATTTCACTTAGTATCAGTTCATATAAATCTCTCCAGGCCTCTCTAAAATCATTCTGCTGGTTGTTTTTTATAGAACAAAAACATTCCATAACTTTCATATCCCATAATTCATTCAGCCATTCTCCAACTGATGGGCATCTACTCGTTTCCAGTTTCTTGCTACTATGAAAAGGGCTCTGACAAACATAAATCCCTTTACTTTAAAATTATCAACAATAGAAATAAGCTGCCTGCCTCTATTGCCTAACAGAAAGGAAAAGATAAAAAAAAGGAACCTGATTTTTGCTTTTAACAGCTTTAACTTCCCTCTAGAACTTTATCTGCTACAGTTGTCTTCTTGTAAGAAAAAAAGTATTGTTTTCTGAAGACATTTATATTATATTCACTGACATACTAATGTTCTTATCACAACATTCTTCTCCCCAATAAGTACTTTTCTACAATTTAAAGATGCCATGTAGATAAAATAATAGACTCTACAGAGCAAATAAATGAGATCAATCACACTGATTTTATTCCAGTAGAAATTGACATTTTCCCCTCAATGGTAAATATTCAGTAGCATGATCTGAATTCCTAACTATGTGTTATTTTATTGCTAGGTGTACCATAGACATACAAAAAATCAATACCTATTGCTATCCCTGAATAAAAAGTTATCATTTAAAAATAATTTCCTTTTCCTTCCCTCACAATTTTAAACTCCCAAAAACTGGGAAAGGGGAGAGGGTCAATACTGGTAGAAGTTTTCATGAGAGAACTCATCAGAAACTCTTTATGCTAAATGAAATAATTTATCCAGTCCCATCTTCCAGTTAATCATAGGAATCACAAAGAACTTTGGAGCCGATTTCCTCCTTTTTTAGATATGAAAACCAAGGCCAAGAGAAGCAAAATGATTTGCCAACAATCAAATGGGGAGAAAACATCAAAATCAAGATTTAAATCCATATCCAGTGCCTTTTCTACTAGACTACAGCTAATTTTCTTAAATCTGTTTTCTACAAACATATCTAAGAATACAAGAGGGAACTTAGAAGCTGATATTAGATTATGCCAAAGATGGATGAGCAATTAAACAAACAAAACCAGAATTCACTAATATTATCAATGAAGGGCCATGACACATTTTTTTCTCTTCAAATTCAAATTCAAATAAATTTGTTGCATGTCTTTAACTATTGCCAGATTCAACATGGCTCTTTTGGGCATGAGAACTATTCAACACAAGTCCTGAATTCCCACCCAATATGTTATTCTTGCCATGCCACATGTAATCCAATAGTAAAACATTTAATCAAAACAGGAAATAATGCTAAAAAAAAATAATAACCCAGAAATCAAATAGTAAAACCTTGCCTGTGACCATAGCCAAAGGGTGCAATACAAGAGCTCTTATACCTCTGGAAGAGTTATAATCTGTTATCCATTCAATTATTTGATCTCCCAGCATAAAAAGTAGGTTTGTAACTCATAATCTGATTGGTAGACCCAGTGCCATTTGCTTCTTGGAATTTTACCAGGAATTCCCCAAAGTAGATTAGAGATTAAAGATCATCCAGAAGGGATGCTGGGTTCCAAAACGCCAACTCTACCATGTCATTTATTTATTTTCTCATTTTTTACTCATACCACAATTCTGTGTCTTACTAATTTTGTTTATTTCCCAGGTATCAAAGCATGACTTTTTGAGCTCCTTGATTTATCAGATTTCATTTACTAATCAGAGTTCTCATTTGATGATATCATCACACTTCTGGTTCAGTCTGGTACAGGATATACTCTTAGCCTTTAACGTTGTGGGAAATTAAATTCTAAGGATCCCAACATATTGTTGTGAAATTTTTGTTGGCTAGTTGGTTACAATCATATGTAACCTCATGTCATTCAAAAGATACAATGCTATTTAAAAATTACAACATCCATTTAATCTCATTGCCATTTTTTTTCTTTATTCTCTTTAATTCAATAACACATGTGAATCTCTGATGACTAAGATTTTCTGGTCTTAGTCTGTATTATGTTTCCCATTCTCTGGTAAGCTCAATTTTAAAAATATCTATTAAATACTTATTATGTAATTTCTGCTGAGGCTACAAAGACAAAATGATACAATCCTTATTCTCTTGGGGTTTAAGGCAGGGTTACAGTTATCCATCTGTTTTAGTAGAGAACTAATGACATCATGATGATGGCTTGACATGCACATGAATTAGATTGAGATAAGGCAGAATTGCTCAAAGTCATCAACCTCCTTTCTTCCAAAGTCAATGAAGTCCAGTGATAAGACAAAAGTTAAGATGATTCGACATGCCCCAGGGACACAGTGGTATCTTCCCTGCCTAACTAAGTTCTAAGTGTTCCATAGTACCTATTTTGGCTATCCTCATGACAGTTGGAACAAATTATTCTCATCCATTCATTCCACCTGGGAAAGTCTTCTCATGCTTGGGAAAGAGATTCTCCTAACTCCCCAACAGATCTGAGGTCTGTGGCTATCCTCAGTCTGGTTTAGCTCACCTGCCAAGACAGTTTTATCGGGGTGTGACTTCCGCACATGCTATAGCTTCTTGGAGCCACAGGTAAGTGTTGGGTGACAGCAAAGGTGGATTGGCAGCCTTGAAAAGGACTTGGTAGTACTTGTATCAGAAGTACTAGTATTCCCTGAGCATCCCTTATTTATGAAGCATTCCATGGTTTTTTTTTTTTTTTTGGTTTTTTTTTTAATTGGTACAAGAAAGGTAAAAATGAGATCCAATAGGGGATCAAACTTTGCCAGAAACAGATTAAAACATAATTGAGAAAGATTTAGCAAAATAAATAAACATATAATAAAATATAGATAAATTAGATTTTAAAACAAAGTTAATATATGGCCTGCTGGGATCCTTATTAACAGAATAGTGGACCCTGTTTTTATTTGAGCATAATACCAATAGACCAGGAATATTTAGGGAAAAAGAAAACACTTTTTCAGAAAAAAAATGGCATTTGGCCAGCTCACCTCCACAAAACAGGTCAACCAAGTTTTATGTCCTCAGGCTTCAAGCTAAATTTAGAGATGCAAGTGGATCACTACTATTTCATCATTATTCACTGAAAAAAAAATTGTTTTAATAATTTTATTTTTCCCAGTTATGTATCAAAAAAAATTTCACATTTGATTTTTAAAATTTTAAGTTCCAGATTCTTCCTTTTCCTTTCTATTCCCCTCCCCATTGAGAAGGTCCATGTGAAGTTATGCAAAACATTTTCATAAAAGTCATGTTGCAAAAGAAAACAGATCTTCCTTCCCATCCCAGAAATGTTAAAAAAAAAAAAAAAAGTGTAAAAAAGTATCTTCAGTCTGTATTCAGACACAATTGATACTTTCTCTGGATATGGATAGCATTTTTTATCATAAGCCCTTCAGAGTATTGTATTCAGATCATTGCATTGCTGAGAATAACAAAATCATTCACAGCTGCTCACCCCACATCTATACTAACATTTGCTTGAGTTCATGGAGACCTTTTCAGGTTTGCAAAAATTTTTTTTTTAAGTGAGTAAGATAGCCAGCTCTGTTTGGAGGGCAAATTAATTGATCATAAGTAGTTGTGAAGGAAGAACATGATTCCTTCTTACTGCAATAAAGTTTGCAAAGATTACTTCAGGAATTTAAATGTTTTCATTGATATGTACAGTATGAGTATTTGTTAGATGTTTTCTTCATTTTCTCTTTTTACTAGATACGTATAAAGAAGAACTTCAAAAAAGGTGAGTTAATGCCATAGTTTCTGAGTATGAGCAATTATTTACAGCAGTAACATTTGTGAGGAAAGAGACATGTGGACATGGACGTAGACATGTAGCCAAAGAGTAGACCTATTTGGTTATATAATCAAATGACTCCTGTGGGGGCACTAGAGTTCTAAAACTGGAGCCAAGGTAAGTGGTTTTATATAGCAAAGGGATAAATGGTCCAAGAAGGGGTTTGAATGCAGGGATCATTCCTTATTTAATCTTCATATCTTGCTTGGTATCTAACCATATATGTATGTATGTATATATATATATATATATATATGTAAATATATAAATATTATTGATAAATAATAAATAATAGATAATATGGATAAAATTATTAGATGGAATTACTTTTTAAATCTTAGTTGGATTCAGATACCCATTGAAATTTATTCTAACTCACATGCTATGATTTTTGAGTTCTAGAGAGTAGCTACTTTCCATATGTTTATATTCTAGCAAATGAGTTTTAGGAACCATTGTCTGTTTTCCCAGTTTCCTTTCTGGGTGTAGCTGCCCACAGCTACTTGTTCGTACATGAGAAGGGACAAAAATGAGAAGGGAAGGGAATTTAGGACATCGGGGTAAAGTTTGATGGTTGAATCCATATCAGCCATTGTTTATGAATCCTGTTTTTATAGAAAGGAGGACTTTTTTTTATGATTTAAGAACTGGAGATTTGTGCTCCCAGAAAATTTCTACTCTGCTTTCTCTGGTTCTAGAATATTGGAGATCCCTTAGGATATGAGGAGATTGAATAGGAATTATTACTACCTATTCTCTCTTTTTAAAATTTTTTAATTAATTAATTAATAATTACAAAAAAATTATGCATAGGTAATTTTCAGCATCGACAGTTGCCAAACCTTTTGTTCCAACTTTTCCCCTCCTTCCCCCCACCCCTTCCCCCAGATGGCAAGTTGACCAATACATGTTAAATATGTTAAAGTATAAGCTAAATACAATATATGTATACATGTCCAGTTATTTTGCTGTACAAAAAGAATCGGATTTGAAACAATTACTACCTATTCTCAAAAGAGGCAATAGAATCATAAATCCAGAACTGGAACCCCCTGATTCAGTGCCACTTCCATTTTACAGATGAGGAAACTGAACTCACAAGAAGTTAAGGCACCTGCCTCTAATCATATAGGTCACAAATGTCAGGGGAAAGATTTGATCTTGGGTTGTCTGTCTCCTGACAGAACACCGTTGAATTAGATGATCATTGACATCCTTTTTAGTTCTAAACTTTGGCAGCAAGTGGAAGAGTGCACAAAGAACTGGACCGGACTTCCTTAGGTTTATTTTTAGTTTATATAGCGATATAAACTCTGTTATTTGCATTATCTGAATCTAGCTCTTTGCTCTAATCTAGTTTGGGTTTTTGATTCATCTTCCTCAGGTTAACTCTTTTCCTTAATGTCCTCCATACATAGAATTCTGTCTCTATGTCTTTATACCTGGTGGCTCTAATATCAGAAAACAATCTTTTTTTTTTTTTTTCTCTTTTACTTCCACTTATGAAAATTCTTAGAGTTCCCCAAGACTTGGCTCCTTTTACATGAAACATTTCCTTGTTCCTCCTCATCCTCATTCCCAGCTACTAGGTAGGACCCTCTCCATCAAAGTCACTTTTTATTTGGTCTCTACCTGTATACATTGTCTTCTCTCATAGAACATAAGCTTTTTGTGGGCATCAATGTATCCTCTGGATCAATAATAGTACCTGAAACACAGTTGGAGCCAAATACATACTTGATAATTGATTAATGAGTAGTTAGTTTAATGAGTAATTGGTTCCCTTATTCTGTGTCATAGGATGACCGGGTCAGTTGTCAGGGATGGTTATGTCACCATCATTACAAGACAAAACTCTGGGCAGGTTTATTTAACTTGTCTTAGGGTATCAAGATCTCTGCCAAGAAAGTCCTTGAAAAACCCGACACTCCAAATGCCACCATCATAATGCAGCCGGCAGACTCAAGGCCTGCTTTTGAAAAATGCTGAGCTAGAAAATTCACCTCTTTGGGGGCGGAAATGGTTTCCTTCTGTAAAGCAATCCTGATGTAGTTGGACAGCAAGCTATTTAGAAATCTTTAAGTGCTCTATAAATACAAACCAATGGTAGGAGGAAATTATTGTTATTGCTGGTTCCTTCAGAGACAAGGCTGAAGGCTTTCAGCATGCCTGTGAAATGTACACAGGGGAGGACCGACATCTGATGAGGTGAAGATATGATCTAGCATCATATGGAAGAGTCAGCAGAAGAAGCTGGAGGATACTCCATGACTGTCAATGTTTGGTCTACCAAATATATATATATATATATTAGAAAATGCCTTTTCCATTTACATGCAAATGGATTTACTTAATTAGTTTGTGGCAATTAGCCCTGGGATTAAAATCAGTCACTGGAGTTTAAGGCAGCCCCAGGAAATAGGAGCCTACTTTTACTCAGAGTTCTGACATCCCAGAACCATCCATTCATAACTGAATCACAGAAGGAGAGTGCATACTATCTGCTGAACCATTTGTTTTAGGCTTGGCCCCGGAGGATATTCCATCCCCAAGCTGATCAGCTTCAATCTTCCTCCTCTTCAGAAATGGCTCAGAACACAGCTAATGGCCATAGAATGGATTTAAATGCTATTAGATGGTAGCCTGCCCAATGCAGCATTGGACAATGATACTCCTCTTGAATTGGCAGGGCATCTCTGGGCCCCAAATGCAGCATTTCCCCCTGACTACACTCATGACTGGAAAAAATGAGATAGAAAAGGAAGTCTAATCCTCTATCAGGTGGTTTGTGTAGGAGATTCATGTTGTCTTGTTTTCAAGACAAGGGAAATAGCTACCACAGCGTGGTCCTGCAGAACTAGGATCCAGGACTAGGTTCAAATCTCAACTTCAATACTTGATACTTATGTGGCCTGGGTAAGCCACTTAATTTCTCCCTTAGCTTCTCTTGGTCTCAGTTTCTCAATCTGTGATGAGAAACTATTTGGTCACTGAAGCCCCTTTCAGCTCTAAACCTGGCAGCTAAGTGGAAGAATACCTAAGGAACTGGACTTGAGTTCCAATCCTGCCTCAGACAATTACTAGCAGTGTGATCCTGGAAAAGTCACTTAATCTCTGTCTGCCTTGATTTCTCAATCTGTAAAATTGGAATAATATTAGCACCCACCACACAAGGTTGTTATGAAAATCAAATGAGATAATTGATGTAAAGCACTTTGTAAAGTCTAGTTGCACTATATAAACATGTCATAGTTTATATGACTATATAAATTTACATAATGACCATATTGCATTATGACTATATATATTTGCATTATGCGAATCTAGCTATTACTATATTGTTTATTATCCTTTGTTTCTATTGAGGATTAGGTACCAGGGAGGAAGATTAAATTAGGCATGGTTCTTGCTTTCAAACCCTTTTTTGGAATATATTTATTCTTTGCTTTATAAAATCTCTTGCAGTGAGTTCATAAGCCTAAAGTCTATAATGACTCTACTTCAAAGCATCGGGAAGACGACAGCTGTTTAGACAGCAATTGGACAGATGGATGGGAAAACAATAGCACAAGCTAAAGAAACCTTTGTGACATCCCTGAACTCTATCCCAGGGGGAAAGGTGGTCGTGGCGGTTGTAAATTCTCATGGCATTCAAACAGGAGCTCTTAGCAGGAAAAGAGAATATCAGATGAAAAGGGTTATTTTCCTGACTTTTTCAACAGGTTTCAATTTCCCCAGAGGAACTAGAAATGCAAATAGTGGGCCCTAAGGTGGAGACCTCCCCCCAGGATGTGATCACTAGACATCTGGGCCTAGAATCTAGGGCACCACCTGTTCATGAAGCACATTTTTGTCCCTGGAGAATGAATAATGTAATCTAACCTCACTCTTCTAGAAGGCTGCTGTCCCTGGATACTAACATAGTTCAAGTGAGGAAAAGTAAGCCGTCTGATCTGCTGAGCAAATGTGAGCACAGATGAGGCAGGTGATACCAGGTGTGTATCCACGGAGTTGGCTAATGTTACCTGTGCCTCCTGACATCCAATTCAATTCAACTAACATTTATTTAGCACTTACTTTGTGTAAGATACTATACTAAATGTTGCATCTGCAGCAAGCTATTTTTATTAGATCTGTAACTAGTAATTTTTGTTTCTGGTATAAATATCTATATTAACTGTATCAGAACCACGTGTCATGAACAGCGGCACCCTTAGATGAAATGGAGAAGAGAGAAGACAAGACCCTGGAATATTGCAGTGCATGATGCCATTGATGAGACCTGACAAAGCATGTTCTAATCTACCAGTTTATACTTCTATGAATTATTGCTGCCAACTGGATTCTAAGTTTTGGTGTTTCTGCATTGCTAGAGAACTGTGAGTGCTTTTTGTCATCTTATAAATTCAGCATCCTCTAAATTCTGAGCCTTTTCCCTTTTTTTAATAATAGCTTTAAATTTTTCCAAATGAATGCAAAAATAGTTTTTAAAATTCACCTTTGCAAAACCTTGTGTTCCAAATTTTTCTCCCTCTCTTTCCCCTCCCTTCTCTCCTAGACAACAAGCAATCTGATATAGGTTAAACATGTAATTTTTCTAAAAATAATTTCCATATTCACCATGCTGTGCAAGAAAAATCAGATCTGTAGAAAAAAAACACAAGAAAGGAAAAAAAAACAAGTGAACAAAGAAAAACAATAACAGAAAGTGAAAATACTATGTTGTGATCCACATTCAGTTTCCATAGTTCTTTCTCTGGATGCAGATGGCTCTCTCCATCACAAGTCTATTGGAATTGTCCTGAATCACCCCATTGTTGAAAAGAGCCATGTCCATCACAGTTGATTATGACATAATCTTGTTATTGTTGTACACATGCTCTCTTGGTTCTACTCATCTCACTCAGCATCAGTTCATGTAACTTTCTCCAGGCCTTCTGAAATCATCCCGCTGATCATTTCTCACAGAACAATAATATTCCATAACATTCATATACCACAATTTATTCAGCCATTCTCCAATTGATGGACATCCACTTAGTTTCCAGTTTCTAGCCACTACAAAAAGAGCTGCCACAAACATTTTGGCACTTATGGGTACCTTTCCCTCCTTTAAGATCTCTTTGGGATATTAGCCCAGTAGAAACACTGCTGGTTCAAAAGGTCCGCACAGTTTGATAACCCTTTGGGCACAGTTCCAAATTGCTCTCCAGAATGATTGGATTAGTTCACAACTCTACAATGATATATTATGTCCCAGTTTTCCCACATCCCCTCCAAAATTTATCATTATTTTTTCTGTTATCTTAGCCTATCCAAGATGTATGAGGCAGTACCTCAGAGTTGTTTTAATTTGCATTTCTCTAATCAATAGAATAGCAGTATCTGTCAGACTTTGTTCATGTATTACTAGATTTTGTTGAACTATTTTCCCTCTAATACATGTTATCTCCTCTATTAGTGAGTTTCTTGAGAGCTGGGACTATCAAGTCATTCTATTTGTATCTTCAGAGATAAGCACAGGACTGCAATACTAAGAACTTATTAAATGCTTTATTCATTCATTCATCCTCTCTTTCTTTTTAAAAATTCTTTGTAAAAGGATGACTCACCAAATAGATGGAGGAAATATTTGAGATTAATGTATAAAAACAAAAGATAACAAGAAATGTTTAAAAATAAAATTGAAGTTTGGCTTAAATTACCTAAGTGTGTGTGTGTGTGTGTGTGTGTGTGTGTGTGTGTGTGTGTGTATGTGTGTGTGTGTGTGTGTGTGTCCTTTTGAGGTACTAATATTCTTCTGGTATTGCCATATGGCTATGAGTCATGATACAACATAATTTTCAAAGAATTATAACTATGGGTGACCCATTGAGTAATGCAAAGACACCCAGTGGGTGTACACAGGTTGTACAATATTACTAAGACATGAATTTGCATTAAGCAGTGGCAAAAAAGGCTTCCTTAAGAACATATATAATCTAGGTTTTACAGGATTGCACACATATAGCTTACATCAAATTGCTTACCACTTTAGGGAAGGAAGACAAAAAGGGGGAAGAAGAGAGAAAAATTTGGAATTCAAAATTTTTATATAAAAAAAAAAAGAATGTGATCAGCCCTGAAGTCAGGAGGACCTGAGTTCAAATCTAACCTCAGGTACTTAACAC
Organism: Sminthopsis crassicaudata; assembly: GCF_048593235.1. Lineage (NCBI taxonomy): Eukaryota > Metazoa > Chordata > Mammalia > Dasyuromorphia > Dasyuridae > Sminthopsis > Sminthopsis crassicaudata. The sequence goes on from NC_133622.1 coordinate 68,897,781, forward strand.
TTCCTGGCAAGTTCCTGGGCAAGTCACTTAACCCCAATTATCTCAGCAAAAACAAATAAATAAATAAAAATAAAAAAGAATGTGAAAAGACCTATATAGCAAGAGTGAGACATAAGTGCAGACCACCTTGAGTCTTTAGCTGTCATCCATGAAATTCTAAAAGTGAGGAGGGTCTCCAACTCATTGGGTGGATCCCAGTAGATTTTATGAAAAGATATGGACAAGAACTACATAGGATGAAAAGGAACAGACCTACCTTTTTTTCCCCCTATAAATATTGCTTGCTTAAAAATATTATTTTCCCAAGTGACCCTGATTAGTTAACTTTCACTGTACTTTGGGGCTTCTCATTTTATCTAATTCCTAGTGTTGTTATTTATCTTTGTACCAAAAAAGGCCAAGATCTTCCAATTGCTTCCAGGGCCATCTCCAGTTGTCCTGATCTAAATCTTGCCATTGGATCCAAAAGGTTCTGGAAGAGAAAAAGAGGTGACTTTGCACAGCTCTCCCTCCCTTAAATCCATTTCACTTGCATTTCATGGCATCACCTTCCTGATATCATGGTTCTCTTCTAGGACAAAGGACAAACAACAGCACCTTTGTACTTATGTTATAATGTACCTACACTATGCATCTGTGGTCCCCCACCTCCCTGCCAAGCAGTTTCATTATCTACTCTCTGGAACCAGGATTGGATGTTATGATTATTCAGAGTTCACTCTTCCCTTTAGTATTCTTTTAATTTTCATTATTTTAGTCATTTTGTATATTTTTCTTCTTCTGTTTATTTCTTCATATCAGCTCAATCAAATCTTTCACTATTTCTCTCAATTTCTTATGCATGATTTTTTTTTTTATCTTCTGCATCATCTGGATACACAACAGCAGAGTTGAATGTAATATGAGTTTTGGATGCCTCCTGCTAGCTTTCCATGTGAGTCAAAGGAAAATTGCACACCCCCTAGGTATTTTTTTGACTTAGTATGTGCCATATGTTATCAAACTATGAAATCTAGTTTTTTTCACTTTGCACATATAAATCATGTTAGGTGCATGCAAAATCTCAAGTGTTTTTAAAACAGCCCACCCACTTAGAAGGCTGGGGGTAGAATTACATGCTGGCAAATTTAGTTGGCAAGTTTCATATTTGATGTTCAATCAAATGAACCCTCTTTTTCCCCCCTAAGAGCATGGCTTAGAGTTTTTAATAGTGTCAAGTAGATTCTGAGGGACTCTTTTAGCATCTAATTATATGCAAAGGTCATTCTGATCAAATGAGAGGCAGCCTGAGTAATCAGAGTCCATGAATAATTCAACTGACAAATCTGGCTTCTTTTTCAAAAATGAAACTCCACCAAATAGTGTCATTCCTGAAATAGGGTACCGACAACTGCAGGTCCTTTAGAGGAGACACAAAATACAGTATTTGAGAATGTGTGGATATATTTAGAATTTTCATTGTTCAGTCATTTTTCAGTCATATCTGATTCTTTGTGATCCCATTTGGGGTTTTCTTGGCAAAGATACTGGAGTGGTTTGCCATTTCCTTCTACAGCTCATTTTACAGATGAGGAAACTGAGGCAAGCAGAGTTAAATGATTTGCCCATGCAATAAGTGTCTGAGGCTGGATTTGAACTCAGATCATCTTGACTTTAGTCCTGGCACTCTATCTATTGTACCACCTAGCTGTCCTAATATCTAGAATACGTGTCTTTAGCAGAAGCTGTCTGAATGAAACTCCACTCAAAGTATGTTTCCAACTGAGGATAAGCTGTTATAATTGAGCTACTTATTACCTACCTGTATTTCCTTAAGTAAGTCAGCTAATATTAATTGGTCTCAATTTCCTCATCTGTAGGTTGAATGAATTCACCTCTAAGGACTCTCAGCTCCAAATCTCTTATCTAATAATCCTCTCACCAATGGAACAACTCATTTATTGAATCTCCAGTAGTGAGGTCCTCATCACTGGAAGTATTCAAGTGGAGGCTGCATGACCCTTGATCAAGATTGTCTTAGAGAGATCCCTTTTGAGATGCAGGGTGGTCACTCTGAAATACCTTCCAATTCAGGGATTGTGTTCCTCTGTGATTCTTGTTTGATTGATCTGTTTCATTATGAAACTATTAATTGCTAGATTATAATAATTGTCTGGGCTTCCTATCTAGACTCAGATAAAGAAGTTACATTCTCATTAACCAGTTAATTGATCAGCATGTCAGAGAAGTTCAATATTTTCTTACAAAAGAGCATTGGCAATTACAACTTAAAAAATTCTTCTAAATATATATCAGTTAGGATGACTCCAATTTATAATTAAAATTTGTAGACTAATAAGAAATTCACCACTTAGTACTTATGACCCAGTTAAGTTCTTATAGACTAATATGGAAAGTTAGAAATGGTGCTGCTTTCTTATTAGAATCCTTTTTAGGACTTTTTTCCTGCAGCTGACTGACTAGCATTTTATATACTATAAAATTTAATAATGCTCTCAAAACTTGCAGATCTAATTAAGTTATTCTTAATTAGTTCATGGGATATTTCTGTTCTGGAGTGGGGAGTCAGGTTCAATAATATATTGTTGGTGGAAAGTATCAAGAAAACCACTACACTGTTCATAATTTTTAAACTCAGTGATTTCATAACTGGGCATATACTTCAAAGGAGGTCAAGGACAGAAAGAAAGCTTGTATGTGTAATGGAATATTCATAGTTTTACTCTTTGTGGTTGTAAAATAAAAAAAAACTGGAAACAAAATGGGGGTCCATAGAGAGAAGAATGGCTGACCAAATTGTGCCATATGAATGTAATTAATAATATTATGCTGAAAGAAATGATGACTATGACAAATTTAGAGAAATGTATAAAGTCATACAGTGTGAAGAAATCAGAACCAAGAGAACAACAATATACACTGTGACCACAATAAGATATATAGTAACTGATCAATCAAACTGATAAATTTTAATGGCCTCCATCTTTGAGGCTTATAAGAGAATGTATGTATCTTCCTCTGAGTAGAGAAATGATGATTAGAGATGGGGAATACAGCTTATATTATAAGGTGCATTGACTTTGCTTAAATACTGTTTTTGTTTTAACTTTAAGGAATAATCAAATGTGGAATCATTGAATAAATGAATGAATTAGGGGAAAATGAATGTTGTATGAAAATAAAAAGACAAAAAATGTATTTCACCATATACGCATACATATGTACATGATATGTATATTTCCATCTAGATATCTCTTGGAATTGTCTTGAATCTAACTTGTCTATACTTTTTATTTACTTATGTAGATACAAATAATTTCCACTGGGTTTCCTTTTGATGATTGTAGTCCTGTCATAGTGTGTAATAAATCATTGATGCTTGGATTACTTTATTGACTGGTGGATTGGAGAAGGGATAGAGATGCGAGAACCAGTTAAGATACAGCTACAATGGCCTAAAAAGTAAGAGGAAAGACCAACACTGAGGGGGAGCAATTACAGGGGACAAATGGGAGCAATATTGTGCAGATATCCCAGAAACACAGAATTTCCAGGTTTGAAAGGATCTCAGAGCTCAACTGATCTTACTTACATCTGAATTAGATGACAAGTCTTCATCTAATTTTAGTTTTTAGAAGCCTACTGAGGGGAACCATTATAAGACAACCCATTCTATTTTTAATGGGATGGAGCTAATTGTTAGAAAGTTTTTTTCCTTACATCAAACCAATTTCCTTTCCTCTAGTTTTTTTCTAATTGATTTTTTTGGGGGGAGGGGAAATGAAGGAAGATCCAAGCAAAGTGATTTAATTGCTCTTCATATACTTGAAGGCAGCTATGTCCCTCTCCTCCACAAGAGACTTTTCCTTATTTATATGTCCAAGTCTTCTCCAAGTCACACATCCTCAACCTTTTTGACTGTTAATCATAAGGCATGAATTCAAAGCTCTTTTCAATGTCCTGTTGGTTATTCTCTGAGGACTCCAACTTCCCATTAAATGTTTTGAGCAGAACTATTGGGAGTTAATAACTAATTGGAGGTAAGAGGTTTGGAGGAAGATTCAAGGCTGATTGGGGGATGACAAGTCTGAGTGAACACAAGAAAGATCACATCACTAAAGAAAATCTGAGAAAAATACACACACACACAGTAAAGGTAGAAGGAGGTTTAGGAACATTTAAAAAGCAATGTATCTAGTTTAAGATTGGAGTTTCCTGTTACATATGACTATTTAGTTCTGCATAGAATTTCTTAAATTAGAAGAAATTCAAGGACATTACAGTGTTGCTAAAGACACATAGAATGATTGCCAACTTCCTTTAAAACTGAAACTTGAAAAGATCCCTGTTTTGCAGTCAGTGCTATCCTTGCGCAATAAAATGATCGCAAATGTGACTAATGTGTTTTACATGAGGCAGATGAAGCAGTGTGCTGACTAACCAACATTATAGGTTCATACTGAATGGTACAGAATTGGTTTTGGTTTTATTTTTTATTTATTTATTTTTTACAGAATGGCACAGGATGATCATGGGGAATAAAGACAGCTGTAGAAAAAAAATTTTTTAAAAAATCTGGGGCAGCTAGGTGGTGCAGTGGATAGAGCACCAGCCCTGAATTCAGTTCAAATGTGATTTCAGACACTTAACACTTCCTCTCTGTGTGACTCTGGGCAAATCACTCAATCCCAGCCTCAAAAATAAATAAATAAATAAATAAAGTTAAAAAAAAAAATCAAATCTTAGGTATCCACATAGATCTTATTTTACATTATGAATGCAAGATTAGACAATGGAAAGATCATTGGATTGGATGACAAAAAATTGGATTTGAAACCTGGTTTTGCCATTTTCTATTGATGGCATCTTGAGCAAATCACTGAAATTTTCTGTGCCTCATTGTGTTTCATTTAAATGAAAGGGTTGGACTAGATGCCCTATGAAATTTCCTTTAGCTCTAAATAGATTATCTTCTACAATGTAATAGAAATTTGGAATCATCTTCCAAGTACCTTTTCCTCCCTCCCTCCCTCCCTTCCTTCCTTCCTTCCTCCCTCCTTCCCTCCTTCCTTCCTTCCTTCCTCCCTCCCTCCCTCCCTCCCTCCCTCCCTTCCTTCCTTCCTTCCTTCCTTCCTTCCTTCCTTCCTTCCTTCCTTCCTTCCTTCCTTCCTTCCTTCCTTCCTTCCTTCCTTCCTTCCTCTATAGTCAGGAAGATAGAGCAGTTAATTTGAAAAGTGAGAAGATAACACCTGTTGCCAATAACCTTGTTAAGTGTACCATCTTATCTGTGACTTTTAGGCTTCTTGGAGCCACTTATAAAGGCCGAGATAGCCCACACTTCTGGGCTGCTATTTCTAAACTGCTCCTCATACGGTAGAACCTATTATGTTCAATTCAATTAAACAAACACTTAATAAGAGCATACTACATGTCAAGTGCTAGGTTAGGCTATGGGGACATGAGAACAAAAACTAAATCTATCATTCTTGAAGATGACCATGACCTCAGGGAGGTGACACCATGATATCCAAGTGGTCAAGGTCATTGGCCCCACTTTCCCTCCAGAGCCATCTGCGCCCAGTGGCCAGGATGACTGAAGATGGCTTTGGATGCAGTGGGACACCTCGGCCTTCTAAGTTAAGTTTGGAACGGTCACCAAAACATCCCAAACAACACTTTAAGCCCCACATTCTTGGTGGGAATGAGAGAAGGATTTTTCCAGAGGAGTCAACCCATGCTGTGAGTACAAGCCAACCAGGGCCTATTGAGCCAGCTAACACGAGAAATTAGGCTCACTCTTAATCTGTTTCTGAATGCCAATTATCCTTGTTGGTTTTTAAAAAATCCATCCTTTTAATGCCAAACTGCTGTACCACTGAAGAGCTAATGGGAGACAGATTGCTCATTTCAGATTATTCATCTTTCCTTAGGAACTTGTGCAATATATTTCATCAGATGTGCATTTGTATGGCAAGCAACATAAACACATCTTCAGTATGATGGACCCTTAAAAATTGGTCCTGCAGTATAGGCTTCTCATGATCATCATTACTTAGATTTATATGTCCCTTGTTATTTTCAAAGGGGTTTATAAATATCTTCATTAGGCAGGCAGGCCAAAAGCTGTTGTGAAACATTCAGACTTAATGATCTTCTAGCTTGGCAATGAAAATTCCAGCAACACAGAGGAAACCAGAAGACTTGATTTCAGGAGATCAATTTACACAATGACCGTAATAAAGAAAAGAAGAAATGTACTGGAAAACTTTGGAATTCTGATCAATGTACTGAGCAACCATGGTGTCAGAATTCATTCTTCCTCCTCCTCTTCCTCCTCCTCTTTCTCTTTCTCTTCTTCCTCCTCCTCCTCTTCTCTTCTTCCTCCTCCTTCTCTTTCTCCTCTTCCTCTTCTTCCTTTTCCTTCTCTTCCTCCTATTAGTACCACCACCATTACTTCTACCTAGCACTTATATAAGGCCTTTAAGTTTATAAAGAGCTTTACATAGGTAGTCTTGTTTGATCTTCAGAACAACCCTGTGAGGTACTGTTATTAACCCCATTTTATAGATGAGGAAAATAAGGCAGGCAAAGATTAAATAATGTACTTAGGGTTGTTCAGTTACTAAATATTTGAGGTTGGATGTGAATTCAGGACTTCCCAAACCCAAGTTTACCACTATATATGGTTATACTACCTAGCTACTTTCAGAAGACTCATCACTTTGATAACAAGGTTAGACACTAAAGTAGGCATTCTAAACCTGCTATCTGTGAGCTTGTATTTAAAAACTTTTTATTTTACAAAATATTTTCCAATATAATTGGTTTCCTTTGTAATACTATATTTTATTCATTTTAGAACATGATTCTAAGAAGACTTTGCCAGGCTGCCCTAAGGGATCCATGGCACCAAAAAGGTTAAGAACTCCTAGATGAAAGGTAGAGAATGAGACATAACATTTTCATACATGACTGATATATTTATATCTTTTGTGTGATCATTTTAATTTATGTTTAATTATTCAGTTAACCTCTAAGTTCTGAGGGCTCAAGGGCCTGATAAGCTCCTAACACTGGCATATGCTCAATAGAGCCCTCCACCTTACACTGAGAGGTTTTCTCAGTCTGGGCTTCTCCTGCTTTGGAAGTACACTTTCTAGTAACAGATTTAAAGGACAGCTTTAGGACTCTGTGGTCAAATGATTCTGAGTCTAGTAATATTCATGAGATGACTGGCATCACATAAGATTTAGGGGAAAAAAAACTAGTCTCTCTCTGTCTCTGTCTCTATCTCTGTCTCTGTTTCTTTGTCTCTGTCTTGTCTCTCTTCCTTCCCCACTCTCCTTTTTCTGTCTGTCTCTTCCTCCTTCCTCTTCTCTCTGTCTCTGTCTCTGTCTGACTTTCTGTCTCGGTACTCTTCCCCCTCTCTTTCTCTATCCCTTCTTCCTTCTCCCCTCTTTGCTTGTGGCTGAGCACATCTGTATCCCATTATTGAATTTAGAAATCAATTCTTTCAAATTATGTATGCAATAATCAGGTCAAAATCAGAATTAATGGCCATTATGATTTATATAAGCATTTTAGAAACCATGCATGATGAAATTTAAAAGAAAAAACAAACCAGGAAAATAAGCAAACTCTTAGGTTTGTAAGGGAGCTATCTTGGTTTCAGAGAAATCACAAGAGTTTATTCTCCATGTTTTATTGGCAGCAGGAGAATCTTCTCTGTGGGTGAATAGAGAAGAATTATGAGGTGCATTGAGATCTGCCCCTAACCCTCACCTCACTTCCTCAGCCCCTTAGGACTTGCCCCTGGGTCCAGCTCTGTCCCTGGCTTCTGATCTAAATATTTCCAGCATCCTCTATTCCTGAACATAAAAGCATGGCCTTAAAAATCTTTTCTCCTTCTTCCTCAAAGTTCATCAAAGTCAAGTTTAAGGGAAAGGCCATAGGAAACTTGGTAACTTTGGGGAGTCTTCTTTACTTCAACTTAAATTTCCATGGCAACAATTGTGGAGTGTAGCAAAGACAAGTTACACAAGGGAGGACTTTTACTTAGGAGAAGTTTAGTCATTAGTCATAGAATTATTTTCTAAGAGAAAATAAAGAAGACCGAAGAAACTTTTTTTTTCAAAATACATGAGAGAGAGCAGAAGCATATTATTCAGAAGAATATGCAGACAAGAAGCATAATTTTGCCTCTCATGTTAAATTTACATTTTATATTTTCTTTACATTGAAATATTTGTTTGTTAAATTCATAAAACAAAAGAAAATGTATTATTATTATTTTTTAAGGAAAACTTAAGTTCAAGTCCTAGCCTCTCCATTTATAAGCTGAGTATACCTAGGCAAGTCATCTGCCCTTCTCCATGGTCCTTAATTTCCTAGGGAATTAGTGTTCTATCAGTTCCAAGGCACCACAATTCTTGGTTACTCATGGTCTGAACAAAGGGAGTACTTTTTCTTGTTTGTTCCATCTTTCCTTTGAAGAATTACTTGCTTATGTCATTGATAAACTAGAGAATCTCCAAAGCTGGGACAAAATTGGGAAGTTGAAGGGCCTTGATATCATATCAGGTGATACATGAGAACCTTTGAGGGAAATGAGATTTTTTTTTTTTTTTTTTTTAGTATTAAAAAGAGAAGACACGGAAAAAAAGTCATATCTCTCTTCAAGTATTTCATGAGCTGTTACAAAGAAGAATCAGCTTTGTTCTATTAGATCCCAGGGCTATGATCAATGGATATAAACTGAAAAAAGACAGATAGAGGTTGAACGTAAAGAGAAAATTCCCAGCAATTAGAGCTATCAGAAAGTGAATGGGCTACCTTAAGAGAATTAGAACTCTTCAGTCAGAAGCTGGATGACCATTTGGGGAGTATGTTGCAGAGGGGTTCCTTATTCAAGTATTTGTTTGTATTAAATGTCATCTGAGAACTCTTCCTTCCTAAATTTAGGATTCTAGGATTCCCTAGATGCAACAGCCAACAATAATAACTGAGGCTCATATTTCTATCATATCTAAAAGGTTACAAAGTGCTTTCATCCCAAGAGTTCTATAATTGGGGCTGTATTGATTAGAATGTCCAGTCTGGTTAGGAATTAGAAAGTCCATGAAAAATGAAAAGATCTTTTCAGACATAATGTTATAACTGGATTATGAAGAAAATTTAAACTCTTCATTGTAATAATGTGATCAGGGGAATCTGTGTGACTTATTTGACGGGAAGCATCTCCTATGGACTGGACAGGTGCTATTAGAGATGTGCTTTTCTGGGATGACAGTTTGAGTCCTATTTAGACTGGTGATTGGGGGGAGTGAGACTCTCAGACTAAACCAGGAGGAGCTATGCATTTATTTAGTGATCTATGAAAAAAAATTGAGAGAAAAACTTGATCTTTTTTGGCTATTTTGGGAGGTTTTCAGTTGTTTTAAATTAAATTTTAGTTTTTCAGTGAATTAAAATTTGCCTTCTCTGGTTCCACCTTCCCACTCCCACTGCAAAACTCCCACTGCAAAAAAAACAGAAACACAGATCCCTTGTGACAAATATGCATAGTCAAGTAAAACAAATCCCTACATTAGCCAAGTCAAAAAATTAGGATATGTTGGGACTATCACTTTTCTGTCAGGAGCTGAATAGTGTGTTCCTTAGAGGATTTTGTGGAGCAGGATTAGTTGTTGCATTGGTCAGAGTTTTTAAGTCTTTCAAAGTTGTTATTGTTTTTTTTGTTTTTTTTTTTTTTTTTAAGTGTCATTGTTCTTTGCTTCTGTTCATTTCATTCTGTATCAATTCAAGATCCAATGCTCTCTCTCCTAGTAAGTAGGGGAAATCTCTTTCCTTTTTTGTTCCTCTTGACCACTCCTATCTCCCAAAGGGATGTTGACTACAAGCAGATAGAAGTGAGAGCATGTACTTTCTTTTTCTTTTTTTTTAATTATAGCTTTTTATTTACAAGATATATGAATGGGTAATTTTTCAGCATTGACAATTGCAAAACCTTTTGTTCCAACTTTCCCCTCCTTCCCCCCCACCCAGATGGCAGGCTGACCAATACATGTTAAATATGTTATAGTATAAATTAAATACAATATATGTATACACGTCCAAACAGTTGTTTTGCTGTATACTTTGAAATAGTGTACAATTAGCCTGTGAAGGAAATCCAAAATGCAGGCGGACAAAAATAGAGGGATTGAGAATTCTATGTAGTGGTTCACAGTCATCTCCCAGAGTTCTTTCCCTGGGTGGAGCTGGTACATTATCGCTCTATTGGTGGCCACTTCCATCAGAATTGATCATCATACAGCATTGTTGTTGAAGTATATAATGGCCTGCTGGTCCTGCTCATTTCACTCAGCATCAGTTGATGTAAGTCTCTCCGGGCCTTTCTGAAATCATCCTGTTGGTCATTTCTTACAGAACAATAATATTCCATAACATTCATATACCATAATTTACCCAACCATTCTCCAACTGATGGACATCCATTCATCTTCCAGCTTCTAGCCACTATGAAAAGGGCTGCCACAAACATTTTGGCACATACAGGTCCCTTTCCCTTCTTTAGTATTTCCTTGGGATATAAGCCCAGTAGTAGCACTGCTGGGTCAAAGGGTATCACAGTTTGATAACTTTTTGAGCACAGTTCCAAATTGGAGAGCATGTCCTTTCAAAGAAAATCCTGAGTCATTAAATTTCTGTTTTCTTCACTGGGCATAGGTCAGTGACTGGGATACTGAAAAATGGATGTTTTCAGCCAAGGCATTTACTGTATTGGCCAAGATTTATAGAATTATGGATTTGGCCACTAACAGAAAAAAGCCTCTTAGAGTAGAAAAAGACCACTATCAAGAAAGAAAACCATATAATGTTTGTTCTCTGCTGTGTAACTTTTTTACTTTATTTTTTCCCCCCTTTCATCCCACCCTGCCCCCAAGCAGGCTACAGTTAAAAAAAGATATGTTTATATAAACATATGTAGATATATACATATACATATACATATACATACATACATACATACATATATTCCCCCCACTTACATATCTTTCTTTGCTTTAATTCTGCTCCTTAATTTTCCTTGCTATTACTTAACCTCCCCTCATGGATCTCTCCCTGATCTTCTTCCCTCATCTTTTGTTTCTTGTTCTCCCATCCCTCCCCATTATTTCTTTATAGATTTTGGAGGATATTATACCTTTCATAGTATATATATACACACATACACATACACATATATATGTATATATATATATATATAGGTATGTATGTATATATATAGGTATGTATGTATGTATATATGTGTGTGTGTGTGTGTGTGTGTGTGTTGCCTTGATTCTTACTAAGACGCAGGAAATAATTTAACTAAAAAAGGCCAAGGGTCTCCCACTGCATCTGGAGCCATTGCCAATTGTTCTGACCTATATCTTTCTAATGGCCTCTGATGACTTCGCACAGCTCTGCCTTAATGAAATCCAATTCACTTTCAAATCAAGACATCTCCCTCCTGATGACATTGGTCCTCTTTGAGAATAAAAGATGAACAGCAATAAACAATAATGAGAAAAGAGTCAATACTGTATAGGAAAAGAAGCTTCAGGCTGTCCCTCAGATGCTGGCATATTGATCCATGAATATAGGAATTGGTCTTATTCTTTTATTTTAGGTGAAGGAGATGAATTTGGAAGATTATGAGGTTTAAAAGATCACAAAGAATAAGCCACCAGAGGTCCAGGAGTCAGATCTAGCTGAGTCCTGTTTTGCATCATTGATGTCTTGAGGATAAATGTTTGGGACCAAGATTGCATATAGTTAAGACTAGGATTCATTCAGCAGCAAGGCTCCAAATGAATATGAACCCAGTGGGACAAATGCTATGTAGGAACTATTAAGTCTAGGACTTGTTCCCTCAGAAAACAAGGTAATATATGGGAGAAGTAAGGCTGGGAGACAGGGAACATTTTATTCTTATCATATATGCTCAGTAAATATCCCTTTGTAAAAGCTGACTGATAATTGGTTAAATAGAACTGGGGCTAGTCATTGGCACCTAACAATAGAGAGGCTCTGAATACATCTGGAAAGGGGCTTAAGCTGATAGTTTGAGAGAAGAGACAATCCCTGAGTAGCTCAGGAACTCTGGGGGGAATGAGTGATGATGTCTTTTCTTTCTCTGGGATGGTGAGTCCAAAAAACACTTACTGCCATGGGAGATGGGGAATGCTACCCTCAAATAACTAGTGTTAGGTACACTCTTAGAGGGATCATCATGGTGACAAAAGCAAGACATGGAATCTCCTGACTTGTATTTGAAAACCAACTCTTTACCTCCTACATAATTTGGATAAGACACTTTTTCTCTTTGGTTTGAATTTCTTCATTAATTAAAGGAAGGAATTGAATTAAATAATTGTTTTTTATTATTAAAGCCTTTTATTTTCAAAACATTTGCATAAATACTTTTCTTTTTGAATTAAAGATTTTTATTTATAAAGCATATGCATGGATAATTTTTCAACATTGACCCTTGCAAAGCCTTCTCTTCCAAATTATCCTCTCCTTCCCCCACCTCCTCCCCTATATGGCAGGTAGTCCAATACATGTTAAATATGTTAAAATATGTTATATCCAATATGTGTATACATATTTATAAGTTATCTTGCTGCACAAGAAAAATCAGATCAAGAAAGAAAAAAAAACTGGGAAAGCAAACAAAATGCAAGCAAACAACAACAGAGTGAAAATGCTATGTTGTGTTCCACACTCAGCTCCCACAGTCCTCTCTCTGGGCATATATATTTTTATCACTGAACAATTGGAACTTGTTTGAATAATTTCATTGTTGAAGAGAGCCACGTCCATCAAAATTGATCATCCTATAATATTGATGTTGTCATGTGCAATGATCTCCTGGTTCTGCTCATTTCATTCAGCACCAGTTCATGTAAGTCTCTCCAGACCTTTCTGAAATCCTCCTGTTGGTCATTTCTTACAGAACAATAATATTCCATAATATTTATATACCACAATTTATTCAGCCATTCTCCAATTGATGGACATCCACTCAGTTTGTAGTTTCTGGCCACTACAAAAAGAGCTGCCACAAACATTTTTGCACATACAGGTCCCTTTCCCTTTTTTATGATCTCTTTGGGATATAAACCCAGTAGAAACACTGCTGGATCAAAAGGTATGTCCAGTTTGATAGCCCTTTGATCATAGTTCCAAATTGTTCTCTAGAATGGTTGGATCAGTTCACAATTCCACCAATACGAATTAGAGGTTCTCTACAAGGTCCTCTCAACTTGAAAATCCTAAAGTCTTATTTCTAGAAAGTATTTTCTTTTTTATTCCATACTTAACAAACACCAAATAGCACAATCATTGCTATATACAAAATAGAATATAGAAGAGAATTGTACATGAAAATGCAAATCTCTATTATGTATAACTTGCTTGATATTCTTTTAATATATATATATATATACATATATATATGTATATATAAGTTTAGCATGTAATTTTCAAAGCTGTCCAGCTTGTCTGTGATTCTTTCTGGCTTGCTGTTTTCAATCTTCTGTGCATTTAAAAAACATTCCAATGATTGTTTTCTTTCTTTCTTTTTTTCTTTTTCTTTTTTTTTTTTTTTTTAATTTGGCAACCTTAAACCTATACTAGCCCCTTCCCCCTCTCCAACCTTCCACCTCCATTAAAAGAGAGAAGAATTAAACTCATAACAAATATACAAAGTCAAGTAAAACAAATTCCCTTGTTAGTCATATTAAAAATTTATACTTTCCTTTCAAAGTTATTTTTCTGTATTTTGTTTTGCTATTGTATAAGTTATTCTTCTGATTATACTCACTAATCTTGACTTTCTTTCAGAGGTATGAATGGATAGCTAAGGTGGTAATTATTGAACTGGAGAATCTAACTATACACAAGTTATTGATTAGGGCTCTTTGAGGGTAAATCTAAACAGTAGCGGTTGCTGCACTGAGCAATGGTAGTGAGCAAGCTGGTAGGGCTGTCAATTACTCTTATTCCCACCTTTCTCTGGATTTGGCTATGCTTTCTCTTTTGGATCTGGACTCTCCCTTGTACTCCCTTTTCCTTTAGAAACCAGTCTTGCTAAAGGAAAAAATAAGGCTTATTCCTATTTCAATGCCATTCCAGTCACTTAGCTAGCCACAATTTCTGAATCATTAGCCTAGAGAAATTTTGCCAAAATATTTATTCTATTCTGGGAAATCATAAAAATGAATCAAATGCTTTCTTCTCTGAGTCGCCAATCAGAAATCTGATGCTGAAAATTTACAATTTTGTCTCTCTCTCTCTCGTCTTTTCCAGATACTCTCCAAATACCCCTTTCCATGTGATGTTTGAATCATAACACACTGAATGAACAATGTAAATCTTTTACAACCACTGTCTTAAGAGATATTTTAAACACAGAATATTGAACAAAATTTTAAGAAACAAAGATGAGTCCCCAGTATCTGGAAATATCACTCTCATATCTTCTCAGAAAAGAGGGAAGGAAAAGGAAGAAAAGATTGATGAAGCATTGAACCAATAGAGAAACATGTCTTTTGTCACATCATGTAATCTTTGCCAAAGGCTAGAAGTTAGTAGGAAGAATAAAATGTATAAAGTAAAGGTAGGACACAAAAGTAAGATATATATATATATATATATATATGTATATTCAGGGGCATTGGCCTTTGAAAGCTTCTCACTTTTCCTTCAATTATTTAAAAGCATTATTCTGAGGAGTCCATAGATTTTTACCAAACTGAGAAGGGGTCCATAACCAACAAAATATTAATAACACCTGATCTAATGGGCTTGTGGATGCATAATATAATCTATATTAATCTATTTTTTAATATATGAATCTTTATAGGTAGATTTTGAGGCTTTCTAAATTAGAACCAATTTTCCAAGCAGAGAAATCATTTCAGTATATTATAATATTATTTTTGAATTAAAATTTCTTCAAAGTTGTCCGTTGCCCATGTCCCACTCATGCATTATTGGTGGAGTTGTGAAATGATCCAACCATTCTGAAGAACAATCTAGAACTGTGCATACCCTTTGGCCCAATGGTGCCATTACTGGGTCTGAAATGATAAAGGAGAAAAATGGCCCACGTTTGCAAAAATGTTTGTAGCAGCATTTTTTGTTGTAACAACAATTGGAAAAGGAGTGGATGTCCATCAATTGGGGAATGGCTGAACAAGTTGTGGTATGTGAAGGGAATGGAATATTATTGTTCTATAAAAAGTGATGAACAAGCTGATTATAGAAAGGCTTGGAAAGATCTATATGAACTTATGCTGAACGAAACAAGCAGAACCAGGAATACACTGTACACAAGAACAGTAAGATTGTATGATGATCAATTATGAAAGGCTTGGTTCTTCTCCAATAGAGTTTGGACAGAAAACATCATCTACCATCAGAGAAAGAACTAAGGAGATTGATTGTAAGTCAACAAATACTATGGTCACTTCTTTTTTCTGTTTTGTTTTTTTTTTTGTCTCCCATGGTTTTTCCCATTTGCTCTGATTTTTCTCTCCCAACATAATTCATAAAACAATGTTTATTAAAAATAAATAAACTAAAAAAATGAAAACAAAAAAAAAGTTGTCCATGTGCACTTCAATACTGAGTATTAGATAAATGTACTATATGTTTTAAAGGAGAAAATAGAGATGATAACTGCTAAAAGATGTAGTTACCAAAATGTACTTTTAACCATTATCCAAAGCATTTAGACTAGTAGTTCTGGAAAGCAGTCTGGTAGAGTCTTAAATTCCTACCACAATATAAGCCAACTTTGTTAACCACCAGCAGCATTGATGGTCAGTGTGACTTTTCTTATATTCAATAATAATTTTATTTTCTATAGCAGTCATTTTGTGGTGGCAAAGACTTGGAAACTGAGGGGATTTCTATCCATTGAAGAATGACGGAACAAATAGTGATATATGATTGTGATGGAATACTATGGTGCTAAAAGAAACAATGAGGGCAATGGTTTCAGAAAAACCTGGAAAGAACTGATGCAAAGGGAAGGGAATAGAACTAGGAGATTATACAGAGCAATATTGTAACAATATTGACTACAATTACAAAAGACTTAGCTACTTTTGATCAGAATAATGATCCAGGACAATTCTAAAGGAATCATGATAAAAAATTCTATTTGCCTTCAGAGAGAGAGAACTGATAAACTCTGAGTGCAGATTGAAGCATTTTTTTTCCATTTTTTTCTTGCTTCTTCCCCATTTTACTCCCCAAGATAGTTAACTGGGAAATATGTTTTGTATGACTTCATATGCATTGTTTTTCTTGTCTTTTCAATGATGGAAAAGGGGCACAGGGAGGGAAAGAATTTGGAACTGAAATAAAAATTAAAAAGTTGTTTCCTCAGGAATGAGGCTTATTATGGATTGACCTTATAACCCTTCACCATTTAAATCCAAATTCTTAAAAATCTTTTATTATTTCTTTCGGTTTCAAAATTTACAAGAAGAAATGTTTTAAAAAATCCTATTATAAACTCCCCATGATCTTTGCAACAGATCCTCTTGTTGCTAGCCAACGAAATAACTGCCCATTTATTTTCTGAGTCTCATGCAGCTTTCCTGTGGTAGGCTATAACAGTAGGAATTTCTCTGTTTAATTTCCATAACAGCAGGCACATCATTGGGTCCCTTTAATTCTGAGGAATGACCCCTCTATGCAGTTTTACACAGTGAGTAGCAGGGCCATTCTATTTCTAGACTGTGAGAGTTTTGTCCTTCAAGTGGTTGAATGATGATACTGACCTCACTGGGAGATTCTGAGCAAAAAGTATCTTGTAAATGTTATTTCAATTTTCCCTAGCAATCTTCAAAGGATGGATCTACATGAGAAATCATATACCAGAGACAAGATGTTGGAGAAATGAAATGAAAGCAGACAGCTCCAAAGGCTGCTCTGACTGCCTTAGACCTGGATTGCTAGTCTTTAGAGTCTGGTTGTTTCTAGAATGGCACCATGACCCCAACCTATTTAGCTTACTGGCCCAGAGAGAATAATTGATAAGAACATAAGAGCAGAGATTTAAAACTAGAGAAGACTTTGGAGGGATTCAAGTTTAACTTCTTCATTTAACAGCTGAGGAAACTGAGGCACAGAGAAATTAAGTCGCTTGCTCATAGAGAAGTAGTGTGTAATGGAAAATACACACTTGGTCTTCCTGAATGCAAATCTGGCATTCCATCTACTAATCCATAGTGCCTCTAACAATTATAGAGTACAAATGGACCCTGAAACAACTGAATAAAATTTCCAGAAAATGTAAAATCAGGGGAAAAGTAATTATTATTTAGGGGAAATTTTAAAAGACATTTTGGACACAATTTAACTCTATATGATAGTCATCCTCAAATGATTTGTATGGACATAAATGCTGTTGTTTTAGTTCAAGGACATAAAAATGAATCCATTTTATTTATTTATTTAGGTTAATGTCATCTGAGGTTGTAATTATAATCATAATACAATGATCAATTTATTCCTTTGTTTCTCTAGATCCTATGCTTTTCCCACAATCTTTTAAAATAATTCCCTTGAATTCTTCATAATAATATTGTTATGCAGAGTCCCCTAAATGATTCCCATAATCACTAAAAAAAAACCCTTTCCCTAACTATTCATGTGGAAAAACCAAATGTATAAAGAATATGTGTGCATAGTGAATTGCAGTTGGATATACAGTTTCTTAGAGGTTATTCATGTGTATACACACATGTATACACACACACACACACACACACACACACACACACACACACATATATATATATGTATATATTTCCAATTCCACATGGCATCATTTTTTGACTCCTTTTGACTCCTCATCCTAATGTTCAATCAGTTGCTAAATCTTTCTTTTTCTACCTCTCCAATATCTTCTGAATCAGATTGCTTCTCTCACAGTCCATACAGGTTCACTTAAGTCTTCAGTGTTCTGGACAAGTCTATAAGATGAGAAAGTTCTGGTCTGCTTTGGGAGAAGGAATTTCTTTCCTGGGAGTCCCATATACCACGAAATAATAAGCTTGACCTTCCAAAAAAGCAAATAAAGAATAATTTGAGGAGGAAAAAAAGCAACCTCAACTAGGAGATTAGAAAAGGCTTCCTATAAAAGCCTACCCAGCCTCTAACCCTTGAAGGATTCCAAGAAGCAAAGGTAAGGAGAGAGTTCATTTCTGGCATAGGGTTTATGTTACATCACAGAGTCAGGAGGTGGAGGCTGAGTTCAGAGAACAGAAAGCAGGGCACTGTGAGAAAAACATAGTTGTGTGAAATGCATCTGCAAGGCTAAGCTAGAGACAGATTGTAAGGGGGCTTCAAATGCCAAGATGAGAGGTTTGTATTTTCTCCTAGAGCAGACAGGAAGCCATTGAATTTTGGGCTGGGGAGGGCATGAGATCAGTCAGATCTGTTCTTTAGGAAAATTGTTTAGGTGGTTCTGGGAAGGCTGGATTAGAGAGAGGAGAGATGAGGTAGGCAGATAAACTAGGAGTCTATGGAGCTGGTGCAGGTGCAAAAGGGAATCTATGCAAGTGGAAAAAAGGGGCAATCATGATTTTGGAAGTAACTTCTGGCTTCTGCCTCGATATACCCAAGAGAGACATTGCTAATGCAGAGAGATTATATTATAGACCATCCTACAAGTTTTTCATGGTAGAAACATTCCCTCCACTGCCACATAATAATTTATTTGTAATGCATAGTCTTAGAAGTTTTCCTGGAATGCTATGCAGTTGAGTATTCTGCCCAGGATTACCCACTTACCTTGTATATATGTAAGACAGAACTTGAATCAAAGTTGTTCTGATTCTAAAACTGGTTTTCTAGCCGTTGTTGTTGTTTAGTTATTCAGTTGTATCTGACTCTTCATGATCCCAGTTGGGGTTTTCTTGGCAGAAATATTGGAGCAGTTTGTTTTTTTCTTCTTTAGCTCCTTTTATTATTATTTTTTAAAGTAGTTAAGTGACTTGCCCAGGCTCACACAATTAGAAAGGGTTAAATGTCTGAGGCTGGCTTTGAATTCAGGTCTTGCTGACTCCAGGGCTGGTGCTCTATACACTCCACTAACTAGCTGCTCCTCTAGCTCATTTTATGGACAAGGAAACTGAGATGAATATAGTTAAGTGACTCACCCAGGATCACACAGTTAGTAAGTGTTTGAGGTGAGATTTGAACTCAGTCCTTTCTGGCTCCAGGCCTGGCATAGTATACACTCAATCACCTATCTGCCCTTCCTATCAATCACCCCACACTTATTCATCCATATTAAGTGAAGCAATCGCCTCCTATTGTTGTGAGGCCTTACTGAGATAATATATATAAAACTCCTCACAAATCTTAAAGTACCATGGAAAATTAGATATCACCATCACCACCACCACCACCACCACCACCACCACCACCACCACCACCACCACCACCACCATCATCATCATCATCATCATCATCATCATCATCATCATCATCATTATTACATCTGAGAAAATCTGGCTTTGATGAGAGTAACTCTGCTGCTCCTTTCATTTCAGAATTCAGTTCAGAGAGGCATAGTATCTAAGTGGAAAGTGACCAGCTGTTACAAAAAGGAAGTAGACAGACATCTGTAGAGAGAGTTCCCCCAGATGTGTTTATCTTTTTTTTGCTTCCTTATTTTGGCAGCCTACAAACATGAGGAAGGAAGGGTTGGGCAGCTGGGTGTATCATTTATAAAACAGAAACAAATAATACCCCTCATGGGTCAGTGAGTTGCTTGCAGCTGACACCTCAGATGTCATCCATTTCAATCCCTTTATTTGATAAGGTTTGGTTAAATGACTCCTGCAAGGTCACATGGAAAGGGGGATTTAAAAATCAGGATTTCTGGATCCGAGTCTGCTGCACAGTTCTTGCATCTACACAATGAATCATCTTTTTCTTTGATTCAGGGAAATAAAAAACCAAAGATCATGTCCATTCTTCTTGTAGGTTATTCTTTAAAAACCATACTACAGAAGGCCAAATAAGGGATAAATAGTTCTCCTAAAGTTTGAGATAATACATTTATTTATATTAAATTGATGCTTTTTTGGGGGTGTGTGTGTGAGGTAATTGGGGGTAAGTGACTTGGCCAGGGTCACACTGATTTGAATTCAGGTTCTCCTGACTCCAGGGCCAGCATTCTATCCACTGTGCCATCCTGCTGCTCCAACAATTTATTAAAGATAAATATGGTGGATAAATGTGATGGATAGACAAATTTACATGCTCTGATATAAAGTGAAGGAAACAGTGCTAAAAAAACCCAAAATATACAATGATTACAGCAATGCAAATGGAAAGAATCACCACAAAATAATCAAAATGCAATATTCTAAAGAAGAAACTTGGTCCCAAAGAGAAGAGATGAGAAGACAATGCAATCCCCACTTCTTGACAGAAATGAGAGGTGCACAAGTATAGTACATTGCATAACATTTTCAGACTTCTTCAGTGTTTTGATAAGTTTTGTTGACTTTTAAAAACTATTTTCTTATTTTTCTTCAAAATATTATTATATGGAGTGACTTTGAAAGTGGAGATATGGTAAGAGAAAGACTTAGAGAGTATATAATTTGGGACTAGTCATTTTCTCTCTGGGTTTCAGGTTTCTCATTTATAAAATTCAGGTTGCAGCTATATATCTCTAAAGCCCTTTTGCCTCTATTTTTAAAAATGAGACTCAATGTCCCTATGAGGTTAAGGCTAGAAGTCCAGCAGTCACTCTTTTTTTCTTGGGCAGGATTCTCTCTTTTAGGCAGCCTGGTGTCCCTCTGCTACTGGGTACTCACCATATTGATACACTGAGTGTGGATGTCGTCAGATTTAGAGTTGTGGAGTTCAAGTTCTCTACTAGTTTTAGTGTACTCCTGAAGCATGGATTACAGGCATGTCCCACCATGCCCAGCCACCTCTAAATCCTATTATCCTATAATTCAGTTCTTTGTTATTATGCTTGGATTTCTGCAACATTCTTGTTCTTTTAAAAAATTATTCACTGGAAAAGTACAAATAAACACACAAAAGAACATTTCCATGTACATAGCAAGATAAAAAGAGGATTCAATATAAAACCATGAATTTCTATTTTGGATTGTTTATTTTTTTTTGAAAAATTATGTAATAAATATTTCACATTGTTTTCAAAGCTATCCTCTTTTCTGTGTTTCCTTATACATTTTCTTTTTTTTTCTTTATTCTTTTTTTTTTTGACTATGCACTTTGTGCATATATACACATATAAGCATCTAGGATATACTTAAGATAAATAGAAGTTTTGGGAAATGGGCAAAGCTATGCTAGAACCAATTTGAAACAGCACTCAAAAGCCAGTGACTTAATTTTCAGTGGAAATCAGAGAAATTGGCAAATGCTATAGTTGGGGCTTGATTTGTTTTGTTGATTATCTAGACCAGGGATGGGAAACCTATTTTTCCCTTCCAAGAGCCATTTGAATATTTACAGCATCATTTGAGGGCCATACACAATGATCAACTTAAAGAACTCAAGCAGTGGGAGGTTGTTGTTGCCTTAGGTTGCCTTGACAGGGCCAGACCAAATGATTTCACAGATATTCCTCACTCCTGATTTAGACCCAAGAAAGTGATGGAGAAAATGTTAATTCCTATTAAATTTTAAAGAATGTCATATGTTCAATTTTATAGGGAGCTGATTATAAAACATTTACAAACATCCCACTGGAGGTGGGACACTATTGTCTAGGTAGGAGGGGATGTCCAGGACAAGCTTCATGTAGGTGAGTTTTGAAGAAAATTCAAGGGAACTCTAAGAAGTAGAAGTGAATGGGTAAGAACTGGTAGAGTATCCAGAGAAATGATAAGGCTTATTTTACAGATACAAGGAACCTTTTAGCCCATGTCACAGAATGGTTATTGTTAGAACAATTTTGTTCACAAATAAATTTTATTGAGAAAGTTTAGAGGAATTGGACATTACTGACCAGAAGTAGGCTCTGCCCTTCTATTGGAAGCTCTCGGTACAGAAGCAGACAAGCTTTATGCTGTTAGTTCACCGCATTTTTCTCCCCCCAAAGAATGAACTGGTTGGTTCCCCTTAGGGTTATGTCATTTCTTACATGCTACTCCTAAACATGTTCCCCCTCCCTTATCATACATCCCACGTTCTGTTAATGAGGTTCTGTGTAGGTTATGTCAGCTTAAATATATGAAGCTTATTAAACAAGTGCAATAAAAAGGAACTTTTTCCTGGTCCTTGAACCTGGTCAGTTTAAACCAGTTTCTAGCCCAGACATCTTTATTAAAAGTTTGGAGCCAGGTGAGTCTCTTCTTCTGAAAGCTTATGAGTCAGAGATACTTATTAACTTACATTATCTTGAGGCTTCCAAGATTCTGTGGAAACTTATTTGCTCAAGGTTTTGGAGGAATCAAAACTTAATGGTTCTGTGGAAACAACTTTAGGTTGTCTTTTATGATATGAGGAAAGTGTATTATAGATTTTAAATAATCACTTAAATGTGAGACAAGGCAGCAGGCTAGTGGAGAATGGGATTTTATGTGTGTTCATTGTTTGATAGACACTTAGAGCTGGAGAAAGTCAAAGAAGAAAAAGATTAGTGTGGGTTAGAGTTCTCAGTATAGGATTTGAACTTGACCTTGGGGAAATCTGCTATGGTATGAGAAGAAGCCAGTCCCAGCTTCTTAGAGAATGGATTTCATAGATCACTGAATACAATTCCTTTAGATAGCATAACTCTCTCTAGGATATTACCCATGAATATCTGTTTAAACATGTCCAGTAATGGAGAAACTTATTCCCTTTTTTAGGCTCTTCCTCACCTGAACCAAGCATCAGGTCCTATTTCTCAAGGTAGCTCAGATGAGCTGGCTATGGACCTTAATATAGTATACAGCATGGCCATCACTTTCAAAGCTTCTAAGTAATGTGGGTGCCCAGAAAGAAGAGATAACAAATAAATGACTGGGAGAAATATGGGATAACTGGGAGATAATTTCTTAGCCACAGAAGCTACTTTGCTGCTGAATTTGCCCCAACCCTTTGGGATACCCTAAGACCATAGATGAGAGGTAATTGAGAGTGGTTTCCCATTTGTTCTGTAATTCTTGGAATAGACTATTGTCTGTATTCCTGAAGGGGTCCTTCTTGGTAACTATCTTTCCACTAGAGAGTTCCAATTCTTATTCTTTTTCTTATCCTTACAGATTACATTTTGAGAAAGTGCAGAACATGTCTGCTTAGCTCCGATTTGGCAGATAGGCTAGAGTTTGACACCGTTCCCTATATCTCAGTGATGGATGTCTTCTTTTCCCTTCTTTTGCTTTTCTTTTGTGGTTTTGAGGGGTTGAAAACTCACCATTTGGTAACAACGTCAGAATGGATAAAGGCAAACAGTGCTGAGAGAGTCCAGGGTCCTGCTCTCTCCATCACTGATGGGAAACCACAGAATTTGCAGGGAAGTTAAGAGCTGTCAGGAGATGTCCTCAAAATCAAAGCAAAATATTTATTTTCTCTTCTCAATCTCAGTTTCCACATCTCAGGGTTGAAAGGAAACCCAGAGGCCATGACGTTTACCCTATCCCCCTACAAGATGCTAAAGCAGAAGCCATCCAGTGCCTGCTTGAAGTTTTCCATATAGAGAGAGAACACATTTTTCAGGTTCAATTCTGAGTGTGAGGAAGTTATCCTGACATCAAGTCTAAAACTGGTTCTTTTAGAATCCAACCACTGTTCCAAATCTCTCCTATGGAGACCATAGAACTAATTGCAACCCTCTTCCATACAGCAGCATTTCCAACATTAGAAGACAGTTACATGTGTCATGTTACCTTAGAGTCTTTTCTTCTCTAAGCTAAAAGAACCCAGTTCCTTTAACTAATCCTCATAGGATGACCTCAAGGTTCTTCACTACCATGATTGATCTTTTCTGGCATTCTTCACCACTGACTTTCTCTTCAGCCTGTCGGTGTCCTTGCTAAAATGTGATACTCAGAAGTAAATATAATAGTCTAGATATGGCATGTTTGGAACAGAATATGGCAGAGCTCTCACCTCCCTTATCCTGGACACAGTGCCTCTCAATGTGCCTAAAATTGTATTATTTTTATTGGTTGTCCTATCACACTGTTGGCTCATTTTATATTTGGGGAAGTTAATTTTCTGGACCTGAAGAAGATTTTTATAAACCTTTTTATTATATATATATATATATATATATATATATATTTTGCAAGTGAACAGAGATTAATTAAGTGCCCTGTAGGTTTCAAAAATTTAATTTAATTTTTAATCAGTTAGTGAAAATCCATTTTCTCTCTTTCCTACATCCTTCCATGTAGGAAGAAGAAAGAAAAATAATATATTAGTAACAATTATGCACTCATGTAAAACAAATTTCACATTGGTCACATCCAAAAAATTATGTCTTATTCTGTACCCCGAGTCCACCACTTTTCTGGCAGGAGGTAGATAATATGTTTTACTATTGGCAGGTAGTATGTTCTATTATCAATCCTCTGGTATTGTAGTTGATTAAAAAGCTATTTGTCTTTACAATGTGGTTGTTATTGTACATGTTAATTCTATTTTCCTTTTAAGTACCTACTCTGTGCAAAGCAGTCCTCAAAAAACACAAACAATCAAATATGACATAATTTGAAGGGGCAACTCTTGAAATTTCCATAGTCTTTCAAAGATAATTGATGTGACCGTGACATCACTATCTTAGCCTGTCTTTTGCCTTTTTTTGTATCCTAGCACTTGACACAATGATTTGACATATAGTAACCACTTCTTAGTGTTATTGAATCATTTAGTTGTGCCCAACTTTTAGAGACTCCATTTGGGGTTTTCTTGATGAGGATATTTAATCCTGTTTGCCTCAGTTTCCTCATCTGTCAAATGAGCTAGAGAAGGAAATGGCAAACCACTTAGTATCTTTGCCTAGAAAATGGGGTCATGAAAAGTTGGACATGTTTAAAATGACACAACAACCTTGTTGATATGATACTTATCAACATGTAGAAACATGCAAAAGCTCTTTTATTATGTACTTAAAGCATAGACTTACTGGCATACAAAAGGTCCTTAATAACAATCTTAAACTATATTATATAGGTTTTGGTTGCATAGAGAATTCAGAATTTGATAACAACTCTCAAAATATAGTAGGCAGTCCCAAGGAGTGCTAAACAAGATGTGCTCACTATGCTAATTGTATGTGTCAGTAAATCAACTGGTCATCTTGTTTATATAAGATAACCTCAAGAGTTAAAAGCTATAGCTTAAGCATATTTGTGGAAATATGTACAGAAGAATTGCACATATTTAACATATATTGGATCGCTTGGCATTTTGAGGAGGGGATGAGGGGGAGAGAAAAGTAGGAAACAAGGTTTTGTAAGGGTGAATGTTGAAAATTATCCATCTATATATCTATATCTATAATCTATGTCTATGTCTATGTCTATATCTATATCTATAATCTATATCAATATCTATATCTATATCTATATACCTATATCTACATATCTATATAAATATCTATAATCTATATCTACATCTATATCTATAATCTATATCTATATCTATGTCTACATCTATATCTATATCTATAATCTATATCCATATCTATATCTATATCTATATACCTATCTCTATCTCTATCTCTATATCTATATATAAAATAAAAAGCTTTAATTAAAAAAAAAGCTATAGCTTAACCTCCAGGTCGTATAAAATAACTGTGGAGGATAGCTCTATCTGCATAAGATAATTCTGTCAGTACGAGATAAGTTTACAAGGTCAATTTACCCTTCAGTAGGGCCCACTCAGATACTGGGTTTCTTATAAAACATCTCAGCTAGCTCCT
The DNA here is from genome assembly GCF_048593235.1 of Sminthopsis crassicaudata. Taxonomy (NCBI): domain Eukaryota; kingdom Metazoa; phylum Chordata; class Mammalia; order Dasyuromorphia; family Dasyuridae; genus Sminthopsis; species Sminthopsis crassicaudata. The sequence goes on from NC_133622.1 coordinate 68,923,759, forward strand.
TGTTAATTTTGAGTTTATTAAGGACTTTGTCCAGTTGCTAAACATCATAACAAAATTTTGTCCCCTGACCTGGATATGGTTTGAGCCTGTCAATTCATTCTGGACAGCTCCCCTGACTTGTTGGATCTCATCAGTTCCAACATTGCCCTTCCTTGATGTTGACACTACATTTCCCAACTCTGGACATTTTCATTGTCTGTATCTGCTACCTCATCTCTGCCTCCTGAGTCCTCTGGTTCCCCTTAAGTCTCAGCTGAAGTCTCACCTTCTAGGAAAAGCTTTTTCTGATCTCCCTTAATCTCAGTATCTTTCCTCTGAGATTATCTCCCAATTACCCTGTAAAAATCTGCATTGTACATAGTCATTTGCATGTTGTCTCTCCCATTGGACTCCTTAACAACAGGGACCATTTTTTGATCTTTGTATTCTTGGTGCCTGGAACATAATAGTCACTTTGAAAATATTTATTGGCTGAATATTTGAAAGAATTGGTGGTTTTATCTATCCAAAAAAGCTATAATCAGAAAAAGAGTTCTGTCAGTCATCAAGCCAAGTTGTAACCACATCAGCAACAACAGCTAGCATTTATGTAGCTTTTTTAGGTTTGCAATTTGTTCTACATGTTATTTCATTTGGTCCTCATGATTATCCCCATTTAACAGATGAGGAAACTGAGGCTATTTATTATTATAATTCTCCTGATGCATAGTACAGTGCCATTCTAGCTCCCTTTTGGTTTTTGTTTTCTTGTTTTAATATGAAAGGATTGGATTAAATGATTCTTTTAAGGAACTTTTTAGTTCCTACAGCTTTGTTTTATAAGGTTTCTTTCAAGCCTTAAATTCTGTGATTATATGTGACTGTAGCTTTCCAACTAATGCTTTAGAGGTCTGGCAGATGTCTCACTTGGCATCATTGGTTGATCCCCTCCCCCAGGCTCCCCATTCCACCCTAAAGGCTGCCTGCCTATCTTCATCTTCTAAGAAAAGCCTGCCACAATCTCTCTCTCTCTCTCCTCTCCCTCTCTCTGTCTCTCTGTCTCTCTGTCTCTGTCTCTCTCTGTCTCTCTCTGTCTGTCTCTCTGTCTCTCTCTGTCTCTCTCTGTCTCTCTCTCTCTCTCTCTCTCTCTCTCTCTCTCTCTCTCTCTCTCTCTCTCTGCCTCTCCCTTCCTCTCTTTGTCTTTCTCTCTGTTTCTGTCTCTCTGTCTCTCCCTCCTCTCCTCTCCCTCTCTCTGTCTCTCTGTCTCTGTCTCTCTCTGTCTGTCTCTCTCTGTCTCTGTCTGTCTCTCTCTGTCTCTTTCTCTCTCTGTCTCTGTCTCTGTCTCTCTGTCTCTCCCTTCTCTCCTCTCCCTCTCTCTGTCTCTCTGTCTCTCTGTCTCTGTCTCTCTCTGTCTCTGTCTGTCTCTCTCTGTCTCTCTGTCTCTGTCTCTGTCTGTCTCTCTCTGTCTCTCTCTCTCTGTCTCTCTCTCTGTCTCTCTCTCTTTCTCTCTCTGTCTCTCTCTCTCTCTGCCTCTCCCTTTCTCTCTTTCTCTTTCTCTCTGTCTTTGTCTCTCTGTCTCTCCCTCCTCTCCTCTCCCTCTCTCTGTCTCTGCTCTCTCTCTCATTCTTTTTGGAGTGCCTTCCTCAGAGACAGACTAGTAAAAGGGATCTGAAAGGGATTTTTTTTCTTTGATGACACTTTTTAAATTTTTGAAGATGAGCTAAGCTCCATTGTTTGCTTTCATCCTCAATAATTTTAAAAGTTTTACTAATGTATTTTGTTTTTATAGGATTGTCATTGGTGAAAATCCTTCCCCCACATCATTCTTTGAAATTCAACCCTCTTTCATAACAAAAGGTAAAAATTTAGACCTGAAACACCAGTCAAACCTGACAAAATAGACAATAATCTTTGGTGGTTGTTACTTCCCTCTCTACAGAGAAGAGTGAGGTACATTTCATGACGACCTCTGAGACCATTATTGATTTTGAAATGACTTAATATTCTACTTCCTTTTTTAGTTTTCATCCTTATTGATAGTGTTATTATGATTTATATTGTTGTTTTGGTTCTTCTTATTCCAGTCTGCATCAGTTCATATAAATCTTCCCATATTTTATTACTAAATATTAACATCCCCCAAACTTTCATGTGCCATAATTCATTCAAACATCCCCCATTTTATGAATATCTAATTTATTCTTCTCTCTTCCTCTTTCTCTGTCTCTCTAGCTGGCTCTATTTCTCTGTCTCTGTTTCTTTCAGCTAAGTTATTTCTATGGGCAGCTAGGTAGCTCAGTGGACAGAGTACTGGTCTTGGAATCAAGAAAACTCATCTTCCTGAGTTCAAATCTGACCTCAGAGACTGACTAATTGTGTGACTCTAGATAAGTCATTTAACTATATTTGCCTCAGTATTCTCATATGTAATATAAACTGGAGAAGGAAATGGTAAACCTAAGAAAATTTCAAATGGGATCATGAAAAATAAAAGAAAATGATGATGAACAACAACAATCCAGAGAAGTATTTGGTTATTTATTGATATTTGGAAAGAAAAGAAATATTCTGAATGACATAATGATATTCAGTGATCATTTTTTAAAATAAAATTTTAAAAGATTTTTAAAAAGTCTTTTAAATAAATCAACCTGCTAGACATATACCACAACGTATTCAATGATGAAAAGAAAAACTTCATATATCTATATCTATATCTATCTATATCTATATCTATATTTATGTCTATATATATATCTATATCTATATCAAGACACTTATGACAGTAGTTTTTCTAGAAACAAAGAACTGGAAACAAAATAGACAAACATCCATCTACTAGAGAGTGGCTTAACATACTGTGTTACATGAATAAAATAGGATACTACTATATTATAAGAAAAAAGAAATGTGGTGAATAAAGAGAAGCACAGGGAGACCCAGGAACTGATGGAAAATCATGCTAGTTGACAAGTAGGCAGAACCAGGAAAACAATAACTATGAAAATGTGACTGAAAAGAACAATAGCAAGATAATAAAAAACAATATGGTGAAATTATACTGATCAAGCTTGCTCCAAAGTAGAGATGAGGACTTATCTCCCACTCTTCTTTGTAGAGATAGGGAATTATGAGTGTGAAAAGCTATGGTTTATATGTATAATTGGGTAGTTAGGCGGTACAATAGAGAGAATGCAAGACCTAGAGGCAGGAGGATTCACCTTCCTGAGTTCAAATCTGATCTCAAACACTAGCTGTGAGACCCTGAGCAAGTCACTTAATTCTGTTTGCCTCAGTTTCCTCATTTGTAAATGAGCTGGAGAAGGAAATGGCCAACCAATTCAGTTTCTCAGCCAAGAAAACTTTAGAGTTAGAAACAACCAAACAACAACAGCGATAATAATAACATGTGTAATTGTTTGACTAATCTCTGTCCACTTCCTAATCCTTTCTTTTTATTCTTCATTATAATGGATGGCTTTCTGGGAGAGGAGAAAAGAATGATATATCAGGAAATGTAGCTGACATACCAAGAAAATGTATCAATGAAAATAATTTTAAAAAATTTTGTGAGTAGCCAGAAAAGACAGGCTAAATATAGATAGAACTTCTCTTTCTGCCAAAATCTGGCTTTTTTGATAGGTGCCAAGGAAATGAACTGTCAGAGAACTAACAGCAAGAAAAACGAGAGAAATCCCCTAAATAATTTCACATTCATTCTAATGTATTTCCCAGTCTGTAGAATGTGCTTCTGCCTTGTTGCTGAATCTTAGCTTTCAGTCATGGCTAATGTTTATCCATCATCCATCCAATGGCACTGTCCCTCTATCAGGAAGCAGAATGTGGGGGATATGAGAGTCTGCCCATAAATTGAGGAGCCCTGGATTCTGGTCCTAGCTCAGATCACCCACAATAAACATTGTCCTTCTCCAGACTTCAATTTCATCATCCCATAGGGGTAGACTACATGAGCTTTAAGGTTCCTTTCATTTCTAAATGTTTTGATGTCATGAATTATCTCCACTTAAAGATGGAGATTAATGCCTTTGGTTCAGTCTATGACTCTCTGAGCTGGTGTATTGCCTGCTTTTTTAGAAGGAATGACTCAGACTTTTTGTGTGACAGTGTATGACAATTCTGTAGCTATCACCAAGGTAGAACAGAGCTATTTGATAGCTTTCTACTATCCTGCTGTAAATGGGCAGTGCTAACTTGGGTGAGATACATATGGTCCTGGGGCTCGAAGGCGCAGGATATCAAATTTAGATGATGCTGACAACCTTTGGAGTCCTACAGCAGGTAGAAACAAGGGACTTCATCACTAGTTTACAAAAATAATTATAAATAATATGTATGATATAATAGAAATTATTAATAATATAATACAATATAATAATATAGCATTATATAACAATATATAATATAATAACATATAGTATAATAAGGTAACAATATATGTTTAATAAAATAATATAATATAATACAATATATATCATGCAATTTACAATCATACAATATAATAATATAATAAATAAAATATATAAATAATAAACTGGGAATGCCCATTTCATTCTCTTTCTCCTCTTCCCATTGGTTATTGCACCCCAGGTGAGCCCTTTCCTGACCTGGTCTTGATTTGTTCCTGGCTCCCTAATCCCAGCAGGAACCTCCCAACAGGGGCCACCCAGGCCATGGAGAGATGCTCCTTGATTTATATCTTGTAGCTTGAGGTCTCTCCTGAGGTTGCTTTTCCTCCTTCCCCTTCAAATGTATTTATTTGAAGTTGATATGCTAGAATCTTTCAAGCTGCTTTCCTATGGAGAAAGAATTACTACTTACTAAGAGGATATTATGTCAAGATTTCTGCAAACCCAGGGCAGCCTCAGACTTTTCCGCACTGTTGTTCCAGCCACTGAAGGTGTCCGTTCCAGATTTAATGAGGTGGGAAGATTTTATGAGTTAAGTGGTCCTATTTAACCTCAGTGGATTATGTAGTTTAGGGGAGGTTTGAGTTTCTTTGACTTTGCCCAGCTCAGTTCCTCTTATTCTACTACAGATTGCCCCAGTAGGACACTCCTTTGTCTTTTGGAGAGCTCACTTTTTAGAGATTTCTCACTTGGTTTTAGGGGGACACAGCCAGCTCTCTACTTCCACCATGCTTGCATAAGCTAGACTTCAGCTTCCTTTATCTGGAGGTCCTATTCCTAGAGATGAAAGAGGAGGGTCACAGATTCTACGTGTCTTATGTTGTCACAGATTTCATGTGTGAATACGTGAATAGAAAGTTCTATTCTCATCCTCTACCCTTTATTTGTACTTCCTGATTCCTCCCCCAACCACCCAGATTCCCTATTATAGAAGACCTCAGAATATAACATTGAGATTCCTAAGAGAGCTTGGAACATCATAAGTTGTCTCTTCTAATCTCTGAAGGATCATAGGTTCACATATTTAGAATGGGAGGAAACTCAAAGAGCATCTAACCCAACTTCCTACTTTTATAGATGAGGAAAATGAATCCTAGAAAGATTAAGTGACTTTCCCCAAAAGTTACAACAGTTGTAAGAAGATAAATGATACTCAAAAAACAAGTTCCATTGTTTTTCCATATAGTATAATAAGGTAAAATATATATTTAATAAAATAATATAATACAACAATATATATCATGCAATTTACAATCATACAATATAATAATATAATAAATATGTTACATATAGTATATAAAATATATAAACAATAAATTTGTTTATTTTGTTTGGTTTGGTGAACTTTCCCATTGTGGAAGAATTAAAATATTTAAGAGTTGTAAGAAATCTCAAGAAACTATCCAGTCCAACTCATATCTGAAGAAGGATCCTCTCCACATTACACCTGAGTCATGGTAACCCTGAAATTAAAAAAAAGGCAAACAATAAGTAAGAAAGAATCTTCAATTTAAAAAGGAAATACAGGATGAAATGAAAGGAGTATGGAGGTTGGTTTGAATGAAAGGAAAGAAAGTTTTCAATGCCCATGCTATAGTATTAGGGAAAATGGTCAAGTTATTTCAGGAAGGAAAGGGAGGGAGAAAAGGAAGAGATCTTCTGGGAGAGGGAGCTTAAGGAACAAACTACAGAAACTATACATGTCCTGCAAGCAGGGCTGTGCTTTAGAAGAACTGTTATAATATTATAATGTATGTAACAACTATCTAAAAATATTTATACATTGACATTTAAAAAAACTTAATATGCATTATTAATATTTTCTCCATCTCTTTCTTCAATCTAGAATCCTACAGTTCAGGAAATTATAGACCTGCCTTACCACCTGTTTTTGTATTGGCCTCTGCCTGCAAATTAAGAATGCTCTTGGGGCAGCTAGATGGCACAGTGGATAGAGTGCTGGCCCTGAAGTCCAGCCTCAGACACTTAATACTTCCTAGCTGTGTGACCCTGGGCAAGTCACTTAACCCCAGCCTCAGGAAAAACAGAAAAAAAAAAGAAAAAAGAATGCCTTTTATTCAATAAAATAAGAAATCAAGTCCATTTCTGAAATGTAAATGTTTACAGTGAACTGATAGGAGACAGTTAACTAGTTATTAAGATTAGTTAAACTCTAATAACCATTTCTGACATTGCCATATCAGGAAGCGTGCTGTGGCACAAAGAGCACTAGCCTGGGGTCAGGGGTTTGAGTACCAGCTTTAATATGAATTTACTGTGTGACTTTGTTCCAGCAGCAGCAGAAGGGTTAGATTAGTTGTTAACCATAACACACTTTAAGGTTAGCAAAGTGCTTTCCAGGGAAGGGAAGAAAGAGAAGGGAAATGATAGATTTAATCTCATTTGATCCTTACAACAGCTGTCAGAAGTGAAAAGCATTATTATTCTGGTTTTACAGGTGACAGACTGTCACGGAGATATAACATGACCTGTCCATGATTGACAATCCTCAAGACTTTCTGGGCATGGAGATGTAATCAGAGCTTGAGGTCAGGAACTTCATTCTCTAGTCTTTAGATTTAAAAAGATGTCCATCACCATATTTTTTAACATTTTGTCCAGTAAGTGGATGCTTCCTAGGGGCTCTATCTGCTGCCTGAATCAGGAACAGACTCAGGTGGCCGAGGGCACAGGGGGGAAGCAGACCATGCAGAGACAATGCTGCACTATCATGGGTTTGATCACCCAAGGAAGGGATGGTCTGTCCCTTAGACTGCCCAACTATCATCAGAGCCTCATTGGGCTCTTTCCTTTCCCATAGTGTGATGCCGGAGAAACTGAGGCAAGAGAGTTTTTAATATTTTATTTGAAAGGGAGAGATCCATGGTTTGGTCCCAGGGCTGAATGAGGCTATTGTCTCCAAGAATCCAGCATCCAGCAGCTAATGTGTGCTTCCCAAGAAGTATATATGCACATGGCTCTAAGCTTATATCCCTAAGGGGTAGACTGAGGCCCGGGAGGAGTCAGAGCAGTGAGAACCAGAATGGACTATTAATCCACTTCTGACGGGTTGGGGAGTAGGATCATAAATTATTGATGACTTAGGAGGAGTCAGGAGCCAGGAAGTCTGAAATCCCCCTTATCTTGAGTTTACAATTTATAATCTTAGAGTAACTAGCCCTAAGTTAATATCAGTCCTAATGATCAGGAGGAGGATTATAAACCAGGGGCATAAGACAGAACATTTCAGGAAAACTGAGGCAGAACAATTTAGGGAAACTGAGTCAGGAAAATAAAAGGGAATTGTGGCACAACACTAGATGGGAGTATCCTGGACTGTAACAAGGACTATGAGAGGAGGGGAGAGTTTTGGGGGAAAGAGAATGAGTTTTATTTTAGCCATATTGAATTGGAGCTGCCTAAGGGAATATAGTTGGAGATGTTCAAGAGGCAATTGGTGATTTGAGACTAGGACGACTCAGGAGAGAGGTTAGGGCTGGATAAATAGATCTGAGATTGTATGGAGATGGTAATTGAACCCATGGGAGCAGATGAGATCATTAATTATTCTACATCACACACCAAGTCCTGTGTTCATCTAGGCTTGTTTGGTGAAAATCTGTACTAGTTGCTAACTGTCCCCTAGGCCATAATTTAGACATTAGTTGGATGCAGAAAAATGGACAGAGTTAATGGAGGCTTTTCTTTTTCTTGCTTAATGGTCTCCTGGGAATAGCCCTTTTAAAGAGACCCGCTTTCCCAGAAAATGCCTCCAGGCTGCAATTTTTCAGCTCTGAATATTCTTTGCTTTAAGCCCTGACAAACACTGAGTTCTCACAACCAGGAGCTCGGTACCTCAGCAACCACGGGGTATAATCATGTGGACCATTCTCTATAGTTCCCCCCAGGATCTTTCTTTCCATTTCATTAACTAAAGAATAGTCAGTTTTGCTCTAATTTAACATGTTCTTAAAAATCACCAAGCAATTCAAAATCATGAAATCATAACCACAAGACTGATGGGTAAATGGGGCTGAGGGAATTAATACTAAAACAACTCCATGAATGACACATTAAGAAAATCTAGGAATCTTATAAAAATGGTAACATGGTTTTATACATGTTAAATGTTTAGGGAAAACATAAATACAACAATAAATAACGGTGATGTTAATGGCCTCAGGCTGCTGTTTAGCCTGCCTTTGTGCTCCCACAGGAATCTGATTGGCAAACTCCATGGCTATCAGTCTCTGTCGTGTAGAACTCTGGGACACAGGAGTGAGGGCCCCTCCACCGTGGCAGCTGGAATCTGTGGGTTTGGACCAGCCCTTTTCTGCTCCCAAATCCTACTGGGCAGAAGACATAAAATAAATATGGCATTTTACCTTGGAAAAGACTTGAAGATTGCTTGTGGAAGCAAGAGTTAGAAGGGTTTATGAGTTGTTGGAAATGTGCACTTTTCTACCTTCTTGATATTTCTCAATGGAGAAATTCTGCATAAGCAAATAAGAAATTTTGTTCATGCTCAAACTGTTTCCTAATATATCAATCACAGAAATTTGAGTTTTCAAAACAATTGTCAGAGCAAATAGAGTGATTTCTGTATTCCTTCATTGTATACTGATTAATGTTTGATACTGGGTCTGACCTATATGTAAGTAAAGTGCTAAGTTGCCCATATGTTTTGGATTGTGTGCATGTGTGGGTGCAGGATGTCAGGAAGCCTCATGGAAAACAACTCATGGGGCAGCTTTGTGGCACAGTGGATAGAGCACCAGCCTTGAAGTCAGGAGGACCTCAGTTCAATTCTGGCCTCAGACTTAACACTTCCTAGCTGTGTGACCCTGGGCAAGTCACTTAACCCTAATTACTAACTCAGCAAAACAAAACAAAAAAACTCATAAGGAGTTATGGGAAGAAACAGTTATGAAAGAACAGTGTAAAAGTTTTTCTAAGGGGGCTGCAATGGGACTCCTTCCTGCCTACCAGCTGGAAACTCTCACCATTCAATCCATTCCCTTACCTTTCACTCCAGTTCACAATCTTACATTCTGGTTGCCTACCTGAGTAGAGAAATTATTTGTGATGATTTTTTTTTTTTTGCAGCCCTTCTCCCTTTAGCTCAGAATCATTTATTAATTTAGCTAATTGTCATCTTGAAAGACACACAGGACTTATTCCTGAGGGGATGAGGTGCAGAAAAGGGAAATTTCAATGGGGTTCTAAGGGACAGCTGCTCAGTAAGAAGTGATGTGCTTGGGGCCAACAGGAGTTTGCATGAGCCACTTCCCTGAAAAGCTGGCTTAAATCTGTATCAAGTTGCTTGAGGAGTTTGGGAGGGGAGGGAGGAATAGGGAGAATTTGGAACTCAGAAGTTTTAAAAACCAAGTGTTAAAATAATTTACATGCAATTGGGGAAAAAATGAAATGTTAAATAAACAAATATAATTGGGAAGTGCTTAATAAAATAAATTAAAATATAGTACAACATTAAAAAGAAAGATGGTCTATGTTGCATTTCTCTGAGTGGGGTTTGGGTGGTCACAGAGCAGTTGTAACTGTTGGGCAGGAGTTTTAATTGCAGATGGTGGGGTACAGGGGTGTGCTAGGATGAAGGGCTGTGGGAAGGGAATGAACTTTGTTTCCCTCTCAGTTTTTATTCTTGGTTTTGCCTAGGGTCAGCCACAAGGTTTTTCCTTCTTGTAGTTCCAATATGACTTTTATTCTCTCAACTTCTCCTTTCATCTTAGTGTATTAAAGACTCTTTATGCTCATCTCCCTTTTCCTCCCCCTTCTCCCTCTCCCCCATACCCTTACAGAAAACAAAACAACATATTTATTACAAAGATTTTGTAATTTTTGTTTTTCTTTTTCCCAAAAGGGGAAGGAAATGAAAGGAGAGACAATATATTTTTGCTCACATAAAAATAATAAAAAAGAAATTATTGAGAGACTTCAGCTTGTGAATAGTGAAACTGAAAAGGTGATTAATCCTCACTGATTCCCCAAAGTTAATGATTAAGCTAGAAACAATAGGGAGGAAATTTCCCAAGAGGCTTCACTTTAAATAAACTAGCCTATAGCCAAAAGAGGCTTGAAACAGAGGATGTAGCTTCTGTCTACTGGCTCCTTCTATCCAAACATGCTTATGTCTCCCCATTCTCATAAAACCCTCACTTGATTCTTCCATCCCCACTATTATCCTACATCTCCTCTGCAATTGGAGGTTAAATTCCTTGAGATGGTCATCTACAAGAGGTGGTCCACTTCTCTCACTCTCTCCTTAACCTTTTATAAGCCAGTTTCTGACATCATTTCACCAAAACTGCTCTCCCAAGTTACCTGATATTTTAAAATCCAATGGTCCTAAATGTTGGAGGGAATGTTGGGAAAACTGGGCCACTATTTACTACTACTACTACTACTACTACTACTACTACTACTACTACTACTACTACTACTATTACTACTACTATTACTACTACTACTACTGCTACTACTACTACTACTACTACTACTACTACTACTACTACTACTACTACTACTACTGCTACTGCTACTATTGCTACTACTACTACTACTACTGCTACTATTGCTACTACTACTACTGCTGCTACTACTACTACTACTACTACTAGTCATTACTACAACTGCATATAGATCTTATTAGTAAACTTTCTGGGTTATAAATCCAGTTGTAAGATTGCTGGTTCAAAGATGAATAAATAATAATAAAACTTCTTCTTTTCTTGTTCAGAGGAAAGGTAGGAGATGTTCAAATCATAGAAGGGGACCTGAGAGATTATCTAGTACAATCACCCTGATTATACAGAAGAGGAAACTAGATCTCTGAGCAAGAAATAGGCTTATCTAAGGCCATACACCTGTAATAAGGTAGAGAGACAGAATTTATACCCAAAGAACTCAAAAGTTCAAAGCTGAAGAGCATTTTTGAGGTTACATAGTGTAACCTTATATTTTATGAGTCCAAAAACAGACCCTCAAAGGTTAATTGAATTTTACTCAAAGTCATCAAATGAATTTGAGAAAATAAAATAGTAAGAAAGCTAGTTATACCCTGTTTCCTAATGGAGGTCTCAGTCCTAAAGGAAGTAAGTGAACAAATATCTCTAGGTTAATGGTTAGCTTGTCAGGAGAAAGAACGAACCTCCAGGGCCTATTTCCTCTGCTTTCTTGCTTGAGTAGTTTGAGCATATTCTCTTGGAGAAATTCAGATGAAGCCTGAGTTTATCTCAGGAGAATCCTGACATATGATTCATTGAGGCATCAATGAATAATAATTGTAGCTAATATTTAGATAACCTTTAAGATTTATAATGGTCTTTAATCTGCATCGTCTCATATTTTTTTTTGTAAATAGTATTTTATTTTTAAAGTAACATGTAAAGATAGTATCGAATATTCATTTTTAGTAAGATTTTGAGTTCCAAAATTTTCTCTCCCATTCCCCTTCCTAAAATGGCAAGCAATCTGATATAAATTATATATATCATCTCAGTTAAATGAGATGATGATGATGATGATGACATAGTTATCCCTTTCACAGGGTGTGTGTGTGTGTGTGTGTGTGTGTGTGTGTGTGTGTGTGTGTGTGTGTGTGTTTGTAGGGCACAATGCTCCCTCTGTCTAGAAAATCCACATAAATTTTTTTTGTTCTTCCCTTTGTACCAGAAAAGAAGTCTGAATTTTTTTCTCTTTTTAAATAGTGCTTACAATAACTTATTGTAAAATGTGAACTGATATTATACAATGCTATACATATATTTTGTGCATTTTTGAGTTTCTAAACTTTTCTATGTTATCTGTTGCTTTTGAAAAATTCCCATTTAATTTTTATGCTAATCTATGACATATCAAAACCCTGATGGGAAAGTCATGATGTGAAAGGTATAACTGTATTATATAATAGATTTATATATTATTATATAAAATTTATTGTTTATTTGTTATTATTATATATATATATGATATATATTATTATATAAAATAATCTGTACAACAATCTTTTAGGAGAGATACTATTTTTATCCCTATTTTCTAGAAAAAGAAATAAGCCCAAAGAATTAAGTGACTTGTTCAGGGTCACACAGCTAATAAGTATTTGAAGCTGGATTTGTATCTGGGTCTTTCTAACTCTGGATAGACTATTTTATCCACTGTGGGTTTTTTTAAAATAGAAATCAGAACAAAAGGGATCTATCTCTTCATGTGTTTGCAAAGGATGACATGAGCAAAGTTTTAAAAATTCCTTTTTGTGTTTTTTCCACAAGTTGTTTTCTTCATGTTTCTTATACAGGTGAGGTGAGACACTAGGTGGCAAAGTGAATGGAATGCTGGATCTGGGATCAGAAAGATCTGAGTTCAAATCCAAGTTTAGACACTTATCAGCTGTGTGATCCTTGACAAATCATTTAACTTTTGAGTGCCTCAGTTTCCTTAATTGTTAAATGGGGATCCTAACAGCACTTGTTTTGCAGGGTTATTGTAAGGATCATATGAAATGATAAATAGTATAATGCCTGACACACAGTAGGTAACTATAAAAATGCTTATTCTCTACTTTCTCTTCATTTTCTGTTCCTTTTAGTAAACATCATGTCCATTTAAGAAAGGAATAGTAACTTATATTTGTATTTTGTAGATCCAGCACCTAACATGGTATATGGGTCATAGTAGATATTTAATAAATACTTGCTGAGTAATTGATTCAAAAACCATTTAAAGCTATGAACTATTTGCCAGGAACAGAAGAATATTAAATGTGTAGAAATCTAGCTTCCAAGCTAGGGAATCCTGAATCTGAATCCTTCTTTATAACATTTACTGTGTGACCCTGGAGAAATCATTTAACCCCATTGATTCTTTAAGAGTATTCCGAATTTCAGAGAAGAGGCTGACTTGCATTTATAAAGGGAATTTCCTGTTTTCTCATTATAAAGTACCTGATATCAATGAAATCACAAGTCCAGTCCTTATTCTTCCCTGGGCAAAGCACTGCTATCTGTTGATGGGGATAAGGGGAATGTCATATGAAGAGAAAGAAAGAGTTTGATGAGAGAGATGATGTGAACATATAGAAGGACAAGATTTGGCAAAGATTTGGATACGTATGATAAGATATAGTGAGGAATCAAGGACAACGCTGAAATAGTCTAGATGATAAACTTGGGAGATGGGAGGACAGTAGGCCTTTGACAGAAATAAGAAAACAGTTT